>NW_016163959.1:0-33964 GCF_001687245.7 Rhagoletis zephyria | reverse complement strand
CATACCGGTTAATGAACTGGTATTTTTACTGATTGGTTTGGCTTTTTACTGCAGGGTTTAATCGAACACACATGTGTACTTGTATACATACTCACATGCGCTTTAAAGCTCGGAACACTTTGACTGCTAAAGCGATGGCCTACCAGTTCGACAATTTCGAAGAACTTAAGCGTGCAGCGACATCTGCCTTTGAATTCACTGCCAAAGCCAAAATAAAAGGCAATTAATTCCTTTTCTTACAAACGGCAGCGGTGGCGTCGCGTGAAGCCTACCAACGGTGCTGGTTCTGAGATCCGCTTGGAGGTGGTTAACATTTTTCAAATAAAATTAATGTAGGTGACTACATATAATTATTGCATTTTAAATATACTACATTACAAATTTGAAAATCTAATTTCATTGCAGGAAAAAACATATGTACATCCGAAAAAAATACTTGAGCTATAAAAAGAGTCAATTTTTTTTAATTATACCCGAGCGCACTTGTGCACAAGGGTATTATAACTTTGTTCACATAACGGTTGTTTGTAACAGGCAAAACGAATCGAGATAGATATAGACAAATGTATACATAAATGATCAGAATGAAAAGAGAAATCGATTAAGCGGTGACTGTCTGTCCGTCNTTTTATTTAGGTTTGTATTGTAATTTTTAAATTTAATTAAAAAAATATACACACATAATTAAGTAGGTATATAAAATTAAAGTCAACAAAAAAACTCCCTGCGCCAGGACTTCAACCTGGGACCTCAGGAGTACTACGCCAGTGTTTTTCTCTATCGCTCATTGCGACTGGGTCACGGGCATGAATTGGCAGACTGTATCATCAAGTGGTATGATGCTACTGGTATTTCTACTAGTAGAAACTGACGCATAGCCTGGCAATTGACATCTTGTAGGACATGGCCATGTTAAAAATACCAGTCGCTAACATTGAAAAAGGATAGAACATGAACAAGTTGAGCTGAAACACAAACTGGTAGTATTCTAGTTCACAACTAGTAGCTTTTCCCTGCAGGGAACGTACATACGTATGTACGTTCATACAAACACACTTACGATGTTGAGGCTGTTGAGGTAAAGGACTTTCCAATTTCAAATAAATATCAGTGCACATGTAATGGAATGCTTGCAGATTTATTCATGTGTAGCAAAGCATTTTCAGACAGTGATTTCTTCAAGCACACAGTTTAGACACATCTTTAGCTTTGTCAGCTTTTATTTAACTGAGGTGTGTAAAATCTGTTTTCGGACTATTTTGACTTGTGTTGTGTTTTGATTTACTCAGAATGTGCAGCTTACTTTCTAATGACTTCTTGGAATTATTCGCATCGTAATATTTGGGATTAAAAGTAGATACTAAAAGAAACCCAAGTATAAGTTTTGATGTTAGAAAAGGGCGCATATTTTAAACATTTAGAGGATGTACCGTCACCGTCGCGGTTCGAAAACACACAGAGCTTAACTATAAGTAGATATGTATGTACGAGTAAGTATACCTTCTATAAAGATATATATTTTCCTTTCCTAAACACCGGTTATAGCCATAACCAGCGTCTTAAAATCTGCAAAACGACCGTCACTTAAACTTTTCCCCATTTTATGATTTTCTTTGAGAGGGGTCATCACTTAAACGTCTTTGCATGTAAACCCTTCAATATTGGTTGTTCAAATTAGATTACTATGTGTATACATATGTATGTACATATGTATGTATGTATGTGTGTGGCGTAAATCCCCTGCGGGAAATGTATGAGTTAACTTGAAGTTGATTAGGAGAAGAACTAAGGGTCACTATTAACTGTATATTTTCTTTGAGTAAAGCTAACTATATTTCTATGGCGATGGACGCAAAAGAGTCAAGGGTGGTTACCTCTGCATAAGATGTCAACTAGCTTGTAACTAACTACTTTTGGACATAAAATAACAATAAGAAAACCAAATATATATTTTTTTGTTTTTTTTTTACTTTTTTTTATTTTTTTTTTATTTTATTACATTTCATATTTGTTAACATATTCTGCTGTAGATGGTCCCATATTCGAACTCCGTCAGACATAACTTGAAAATCATAACATAAAATTTCGATCTTGCTTTTATTTGTCCTCAATTCGAAAAAGTGTTTGTGAAGTGCAGAAATAAAGTGTATTCAAAGTAAAATTTGTTTGAGGTTATTTAAATAGAAACTTGTTTAAAGAAGTCAATCGCCCGATTACGTCTGCAATACTACTGCATTACTTGTCAACTAGTTTCAAGTTAGCTTTTTTTAGTCAACTACAAGTTATATATTTTACAGAAATCCCGCAAAAAGCTTACTATAAGTGGTTTTTTTTAAGTCAATTTATAATTTTTTTTCTGCAGGGCAGTTTAATAAACAAACGTGCTTATGTGCATTTAAAGTTGTACTTTAGCGCCTAACTAAGTATTTGAGCTACTTGAGTATGCACATGAATTTACGACCTCGTTATAAACACACAAATACGTACAAACTTTTGACAGTACCGTAACCTTTTTTGGGGTTAAAACTAAAAATTATGCCAATGGTTATTCGCAGAATGGATTAAAACAATCCACACCTGCCGAAAGTAATTATTCTCTATGAAAGTTTATGTGAATGCTAGGTAGTTATGTATGTGAATATTTTGCACTCTGTTTCAATTTCTTAGCCATCTTTAGTTTTTGTTTAATTAATTGTCAAAGGGCAGCAAAATACCAGCCATAACCATAACTTAGCACACGCGGCAGAATACGCTTTTACCGCAATGATTCACTAAGTACGCCATATAAATTATACAAAACTTAACAACTTAATTACGTGTAGGCCTGTGAGAGTTTGATAAAGGTCAGATTTTCACTTCTTGATTAATAAAGGTCTAATAAAATGCGGAATTATTGACACAAATAAAATCCCATTTCATAGAGAATGAATATATAAAGTTTACATAAGTAAGCTCAACTAAGTTTATTTATATGACTTAAATATTTCTCCATAAAGGTTTTTATTGAGTAAAAAGTGGGATTGGTAGACAACTTACTAAAGTGGCTCGTATTTTTATGCTGTGAGCTAGCATATTTTACATCACCGAAAGCATGCCTCAACATCCATATGTACTTATGTATGTATGCGCTTCAGGCACATACAAGGAAGGGAAGACGTCTTTATATGTTATACATGGTCTGATGTCATTGGAAAATTTCATTTGCCTATCCATAACTTAACCTATTTTTGACGTAGAATACGTCTTACGTTTCAATATGGAGGCTATGCTCAAATGTTGTAAATAGTTGTAATTTTTAGAGCTTCACGAAAACGTTTATTGCACGAGAACTAGTGAAGCGATTTCCATGAAAAGTGTGGCGTTTCAAAGATAAAGCTCCAAACCTAGCGACAGATTCATTCTTGTAAGTAACCAATTCACTTTCTGTCGTAGACACAACGGTAAATATTGGCTTATTTTGGGGTAAATTTTGAGCCTTTAAAGCGCTCCAGCAACTTACGATTTGCAGATGTAACTTTCATTTTCGGGATATATGTAGGTTCTTTGGAGCAATAGAAATATTATCCTGTACAAATTTTATGTAAATTCAACAAATATTGAGCATTTTAAAGCAAAAAATTGTTGAAAAAATTTGCAAAGTTTTTTTATTCCCAAAATTCTCGAAAACCGCTCTAATTATTTTGTTCTTGATTCGTCGTGTATTATATGGGACAGTCCCCTTTTTTCGTCAATTGTTCCGGTAATTTATTTATTTCATACGGGACGCCAAATGTTCGGTATATCTTTTAATGTCCCGTATTTGTCCCGTATTCGGTATTTTGGCGCAAATCCAATTTTTGGCAGCAAATATCAGTTACGCGGTTTTGCAGAATGATGAAACGCAGTTTTCTACTTTAAACGACGATATGTGGCTTCTGAAGTTATAATTTCGCGTAGAAAAAATTGGTATTTTGTTAGTATGAATCAAAATTAGTTAATGATTATTGTTGATATTTCTAAAATAAATTTAACAAGTACATATTTAGCTTTTCAAACGGGGTTTTTCAGCGCATTTCACGCTGAATATTCTGTATGTAATTTGGATTTTTTTTTTTTGACGAGCCTAGCAGTCGCCTTTTCGGTGGCACGTGCATTCGGCAAAACAAAAAATTTAAATAGTTCTACTGAAATAATCAAAATACTTCTTTAGCAAAAATATAATGGTCTGAGATATGCTACAACGGAGTACTTGAGGGGTCAATAAACTTTGAAACAAAAAATGTTCTCCTCGAGTCAAGATCACCGATATATCATACTTTAAGATGCTACTGTAAATACCGACGATATGACGAAAAATTGAATAATGCGACTTCTGAGTTCGGCAAAATATAAAAATAAAATAAAAAAAATTCGAAATTGCTTTGCAAAAATACTCAAGACTCAGCGATGTGCCTCAAACTCTTTTGCCGTTACCATCTAATTTTCATACATAGATATTTATAAATCAAATAAGCATCGGTTAAGTCTTTTAGTATTCACTCTTATCTAAATGAAAAGAACTATTTAGCAAATTTGATTTAAGAACTTAATTCATATGTCTTCTCCAACCAACTCTCAAGGGCAACAGCGTCTAATTAATGACCAAACGACTTAACAGTAACGTATGTATACATATGTATGCATACACCATTTAAAGATGTAAATATGCAAATACAAGCTTATGTTAGCAAATATGAGCTCATACTTACAAAAGCATAAATAAAGTATACTTTATCATGTTGTAGAAACACAATCATTTACATATGTACCAGTATGTAAATACATACATACATATGCAAATTAATCCTTTTTTTTTGAGTATTTTGAATTTGACAGCAAAACAAATAAAACATAAGGCCCAACACAAGCACACCACATGCCTTCCACTCCGTTGTATGTTTGTGCTATTAGCTAAGAAGGCTAGAGCCTCAAGAGAAATCATTGTAAGACGCACCCACACATTTCATATGCATGCTTTACACATGCACACACAGGGACATCATTATAGATTCTTTACCAAATCGGTCCCAAAGTGCTAAAATAATATGGACCCCTAGCTGACGCAGCGCTTGGTATGAGAGAAGTTCATTTGCTTTCACTGTTGTAGTTAGTACATAGTTGTAGTTTTGTTTGTTTGTTGTTGTTATTGTGGTTAGTTTTCTATTTGCCATTTTTTCGCCTTCTTCTTTTCTTTGTAAAAACTTCAAATTGCTTTGCGGTCTGATGGTCGACCTGCCATTAGGCTCTCGTAGGAATATGAGGCCTAGGCAGTGTCTTAAGTCCCTAAAGAGTATAAATCGACTGTGGTTGGTTTTACAGACAGACGCACCAAAAAAACGTATGAATGTACAAAGGCAATGCAAATGTTGGTCACGACAACTCAAATGTGGTAATACTGGTATGTATGCGTTTTTATTTCAAACATGTGTGCGTTTAGTTTGCATGTTTACATTTGTACATACATATGTGTGGACACTCGAATGTAATAAGGAAAGTAACTATAAAACAACTTGCCTATTTCATACATATGTACGCATGTATGTATGTACATAAATATTGCTGGTAAAAAATAATTCAAATCGGATAGTTTGTATGTTTCTATACATATACATATCAAAATAGTTGTCTTTTATTTTCTCTTTGTCGAGAGAAAGCTGCACTTGTCATATGACAAAACGCGAATGTCCCAAGCGATTGGCGACAAATGGAATAAATAAAAATATATCAGACAAGTTTTGGGTAAATCAACAGAATGGATTAAGGAAAATTTCGAAACTACTTATCATAAATAAATGCACTAATTAAGGCGTTAAAGTGGCACAGGAAATTTTCCAAAATATACGTCAAACAATGGGAACTTTTCTCCACGCCCCATTGTGCTTCCATGTAAAATGTAGGCAAAAATAGAATTATGGTAAAATTGGGGACGCTAAATTCAAAAATGAAATTTATTTTTGAATAACTTTCATATTTTCACTGTAAAGGCAGTTTGAAGTTCAAAATTTGGGTTCTCGTGGCATTTGTGGTACATATAATTCGTTCTATTGTTCTAAAGTGAGGTGTCAAATAACAATATGTACAATAAAGTTTAATTTTTTTTTAAACGGGTTGCCACCTGTAACAACTTTTATTAAAATTATTTAATAAGTTAAATGAACCAGATATTATAATATGGGTATCAATTGAAATGGTTTTGCTTTACTTTTAAATGACAAGTAGAGGGGTGGCCACATGTTTAAAAAATCAAGTTCACTTTAATTAAGGAAATGAGGTAACTAAAATATTTATATTAATATGGGTATCAGACAAAAGAAAAAATTAGACATATTAAGCAAGAAATAAGTGAAGAGTAAAAACATTAACTTGTTAATTTAAGAGTCCAGTAATTTAAAAGCAATGTAATCAGAACAATTCACTGATTGACAACGTATGTATTTGTAACAAGCCTTTGGTTTGACACAATTATTATTTCAGTTTAACTAAATTTGACTTTACAAATAGGTGGCAACCGTCTTCGTAATATTTGCAAGGTAAAACCTCCTTAACCCCCTTTCGCCTGACTCCCATATGGTAATACCTATCTATTTCAATATCCTATTTTCTTTAATCCAATAGAATTTGATTTCTTTAACAGATGGCAACCCTCTACATGTAGCTAGGAAATAAACCCTTGTCATACACGTTTCGATTGATACCCATCTCTTAATAATTCGTTTAATTTATTAAACAAATTTAATTTAATTTTTTAACAGGTGGCAACTCTTGGAAAAAAAATAAACAAGCTTATCGCAATCGCGTAATGCGTCCTCTCTCATTTTAAATCCGAAAATGCATCTTGCTTTCTTCCTCAGTTTATTATATCTGATCTACAATGCTCGCATATTTCGGTGTTTGAGGGGTACTCTCAGAGAGACGAGTTGAATTATAATCCGTTTTTGACAATTGGAGGACAAGGAACTGTATATAACATTTTTCTTTAACTATGAAATTTGCTTATAAACCATCTTTCTTTAAAAAAACGTGGTCGAAAAGACTTAAATAGATGTTTCCGGAGCGCTAGACTAATGAGAATCAGTAGCATAAATGCATTAAACAAAATTCTCAACAGCAGTGTTGATCGTCCTACTGACTCTCCGCCCAGAAACTGACTTCCAGAGTTCAGGCTATTCTACCAACACTGGATTTTCAAGCCTAAGTAGTACGAAAACCCAAAAATATGTAGGTTGGTAATAAAATACAAACTTACAGACATACATAAGTACGTACACACATACATACATATACATACATAGGTATGTATTTACTTTCAATTTATATTTTTTTCTTTTTCCCCCACAACCGCTTTAGTTTAGCAGTTGCGGCGCAAATTGCTGTTGAAGCCGACGCTCATCCCCCCGATACGCCCTAACAAAGGGACATAGACGCAAAAAAACTGCTCAATTTAAATTGACAACAATTTGTAGAAAATCAATGTCATTCTCTGCAAATTTGCAAGTACAATTTACATGTTCTTTTGTCGCTTGGCGATGTGGCAATACACACATACATATATAATGTATCGATAGCAAAATATATTTGCGAATGTGTTTGCATATATTATTTATTGTTTGTGTTTTTTTTTTTTGTCATATGCTTCCACTTTGCTGCTAGCACACTTGTCTTGTTCTCTTTCTTGCTTTTTTTACACGTTTGCTCTGTTCTATGGCGCACAGCATTTAACCAGCGTTTGGACTATGCTGCTCTTTGTTGTCGGTTTTTTTTTTTTTCATTTTGTAGCTGCTATTGGCAATACAAGGCTATTGTTACATATCGTGGGTGTTTATTTTTTCGCTTCTCGCTTAATACTGCTGTCAAAATGGTTGTTACGCTTGTTTCTACACAGTTTCAATTTTCTATCACTTTTTCTTACATAACACAAGTAGCATTTTTTTTGCTGTTGCTCTTGTTTGCTTGTCAGCGGCTTTTTCTTACAAAGCTGTCGTTAGTTAGTTAGTTCCTTTTTTAAAGCATTTAGCAAGTGACTATCTTTATTTGTAAGCAAAGACGAGGCGGTCATGGCGTATACGTAACGTATCTTTGTACATATATGCAATGTGAGCAGTCAGTCACCCGCAAAGAGCAAAAAGCGCACAATGTACATACATACGTATGTACATACAAATGTTTGCACGTATGCGAATCAGAGCTAATATGCCTGAAGCATATTTTAGATTTTGCTTGGCATTTTTTTTTTTCATTTTTTGTTATCTCTATTCTACTTCTAAAGCTTTGTCGCACACAATGTAACCATATACACGCCGCTGTCTGCATCTGCTGGCATATTTGCAAATCCATGTGTGACAAAGTCTTCTTAGCAAAAAAGATAAGCACAAAATAAAATTCGACAAATAAATAAAAATTTCAAAATAAAGTAAATACAAATACACTAGGCGTCACTAGAATGAGTTTTTCAAAACATCTGTTGCTCTGTTTGAAGCACAATTTTGTGTTAAGGCACTAGTTAGGGTGTCTACCAATTAAATTTGTTGTTAGGAGTATAAGTTCATACGACGCGCAACCGTAACTGAATAACCTATTAGGAAATTACCGTACGTCCTACTAATCGGCCGCAAGAGCTGAAAGTTTTACTAGGGAGCGAAAAGTATATCTCCGAACAGATACTTAAGAGTACTTAATACTAAATTTATTTGAGAGATGCTGGTACTGCTAAGCTTATTCAAATTTAAAAAATGCTTTGAGTGTGGTGCCATAAATATCTAGTATGCAGTTAGCAAAGGTATGCCACCTTATCTACAATCAAATTCTGGTTTTTAGTTAATATAAGTTTTAACTACTAAGAAAAGTACTCGATACTTCTTATAAGTACTTTTGTCGTGGCTTTATTTCTTCCTTGCTTCATCACGCTTATTTTCTACGATCTACACTAAGTAAAGGGTGTTTTTTTTTAGACGTGTGGGTTTCAATGAGGCAGTTTGGTTTGCCATTTCATAATGAACAGACCTACTCCGCAAATCGTGCAAATTTATTACTAAAATAATGTTTCGGTTCGCGCGGAACATCGCGCGCTGCATTCAATATTCGGTCGATATAATCGCCCAGCAGAGTCGGTAATTCGAGCAACCATTGGTCGGTTTCGTACCACGCTTACTCTAGTGGATAATGCGTTATTGCTGCTGTGGAGCAGAGTATCGACGAAGACCCGAATGAGTCCATCCGCCATCGCGCGCAACAATCGGAGCTGTGCCCATCCATTTTATGGAAGATTTTGTAGAAGGATCTTGGTTTGCGGGCTTGCAAAATTCAACTCGTGCAAGAGTTGAAGCCGAACGACTATCAAGCGCATCGCACTTCGGTGAATGGGCCCAAAACGAGATGGCCACCCATCCCGATTATCACGAGAAAATTTTGTTCAGCGATGAAACTCACTTTTGGTTGAATGGGTACGTTAATAAACATAATTGTCGCATTTGGAGTAATAATAATCCACAAGCCATTGTTGAGACGCCGTTTGAGATCCTCAAAAAGTCACTGTTGTTTGGTGTGCTCTATGAGCGGAGGGAATCATTGGTCCATATTTCTTCAAAAATAAAGCCGGCCGTAATGTTACAGTCAATGGGGAACGCTATAGAGTCATGATTAATGACTTTTTCGTGTTTTAATGGGATGATGTTGATGTGGACCACCTTTGGTTCCAACAAGACGGCGCTACATGCCATACAGTCAACGAAATAATCAATTTATTGAAGGAAACTTTTGGTGAGCGCATTATCTCGCGTCGTGGGCCTGTAACGTGGCCTCCAAGATCGTGCGATTGAAAACCGCTGGACTATTTTTTGTGGGGTTATGTGAAGTCGCTTCTATACGCAGATAAGCCCGAGACAATTGACGCCTTGGAAGAGAATATTCGGCGCGGTATTGCCGAAAGTGGTCGAAAATTGGGCCCCTCGGCTAGAATTTATTCGAGCCAGCCGCGGCGGTCACTTGCCCGAAATCATTTTTAAAACATGACAAACCCTTATCTTTATAGTAAAGCTAAATTCTTGGCCATAACATTAAACTATATGCGTTTTATTTCTTCTTGAAAACCAAATGTCTAAAAAAACACCCTTTGCTATTTAGAACTCCATTAAGGACGCAAGATGCATATCGCTTAAAGAATTTTTGCCCTATAGTAGGGTGTCATTCCCTCGGTTTTCGGTCAGCCAGCATTGCCGTTTTATTCAAATTAAGCAATATTGACGGACGAAGTCGGGAGGTTCATTAAACAACCTCTGGACCCGTCAGCCTACCGGCAGGCCTGAATGGCATTCGCAGGGAATAAGTCTCAGATCCCGCCCTGTGAGTGCCGTTCCAGGCACACAACCACCTGACGTGGACGGGACAGAACTTTATCTGCCTCGGGAGACCTGCACCACAATAGCCCAACTTCGCTCTGGCTATTGCAGCAGGCTTAACTCATACCTGAGTAGAATTAATGGGAATGTGCCTAACCCTTAGCTGAAACGGACGACAACGTTGACGGATGAACCGACAACAACAACAACGAACGGATGTAGGGCCAAATGAGAAGAGGAAAGATTTGACACAAATGAAAAGGTAGTTGCAGAGAATGAAAACGTTGCCTCTTCGTAAGATGGAGCCTGCGTTTAGAAACAGTTGAGGCATTCTTTTCTAGTATTCTACCCAATCTTAAATAAGTGAATCAAAATAAGGACATCTTTACACGTAAATAGCTACACTGAAATATACTTGTTGCTAGCTTGATACACTTATTAACGCTCAAGATTCCGATTTTTTTTTCGGAGAATAAGAATTGTATTGTTTGACTTTTTACACATAGTTCATAGCTATTACACTAACAATATCATCGGGATATTTCGGATATTGTGGAAGTCTTGCGATTTTAAGATCTACTTACATAAAGTATTTTTTTTTTAAGGTTAGTGTATTTTTAAGAAAAAGTTAAAGACAATTGCAGTGCCACTTCTTATAGAAGCTATAGTAAATATTCTCAAGTTCCTTAAATTAGAAGTAACTATAATTCAAACCCCACCAAAAGACGTACCATGCAAAACTTAAGCAAAGCAGCAAAATGTTAACCCTTGCCAGCTAAAATAAAGTCTTAGCCAAGCGCAAAATAAAAATTTTAAAGGCGTACAACAATTCAAAGTTTACGCACGCACACATGTCTACATACACTGCGACCTTTAAAATAAGTATTTGTGTTTAAAATAAAATCAAATAAAGGATATGTATAAATAAACAAACAAACAATCTAAACGAATCAACAACAAAATTTTCAACATATCATTTTGTTAGCTTGTACGTAGCACTGGTGCCACATGGCAACTGTACGCTTGCAGCTGTGACCGGCTGGATCCTTACAGCAATGTCGCCCACAAACAGTTTATCTGCTTTGACAAATTTAGCATATTTTCGTTACAACCACTGTCCTTTTTAACCTAAAAAATGTATATATATATATGCACACATGCGCGCACATATGTACATACATACATATGGCTCAATCCATGTCAAATCGACCATTTTTGATTTGGATTATTTTTGGTCAGAACTTTTCTTTTATCATATAACGAAATTCGGCCAAAGGAAAGATATTAAACTTTTTTTCGAAACTTTTGCCAAATTCTAAAAATCACAATTTCCGGGATTTTTCAAGTTTATTTTTTAAATATCTTAAAACGTATATTTAAAAAATAAAAAAATGCAGAATTTTGAGATAAAAAAAATCGTAAAATCAAAAACTTATTAAAATTTTTGGTAATTAATTTTTGTGTACAATACCTCCAACTGCTCTTAAAATAGCCTGTAATTTTCATGAAGGTCTTTTTATTAAAGATATGAATTTTTGAACTTTGAAAAACATTTTTTTTGCAAACTCTAACTAAAGTTAGGTTGAACAATTTTTATTTAATTTAAATTTGTCAGTAGTTTAGAGTTTTCAGTAATGTTTTTTTTCCAAAGTTCGAAAATTCAAGTCTTTAAAAAAACCGTCTGCTAAATTCTGGGATCTTTTAAGACCAGTGAGAAGTACTACATAAAAAAAATTGCCAAATATTTACTTATATAATATTATGCTTTTATAATTTTTTTATTTTCCAAATTTTGCAATTTTTTATTTTCGGTTTGTTTTTAAGTATATTATTTTATATATTTAGCCCGAAATATCGCAATTAAAACGAGACCATTAACATTTTTGTAACCATATTGGTTTTTAAGATATTCAATAATAAGCTTGCAAAACTCGGGAAATTGCAAAATTTTGAACTTTCTAATTTTTTTATTTTTATTTTATTTTTTTCTTGGGCAAAAAAACCAAAATTCATCCAAAACAAAAAGTAGTCGATTCCCACCATTGCTCGATTTGACATGGGTTGGCCCATATACATATATTTGTAGTACATTGTGCGCCTAGATTACACATTCATTCGTGGATATATTTAAGGCGCATTTCTTAATCTCATTTCGCAGTTGGCAGCTGTAAGCTGCTGCTGCTGTTGGTGACGACGCCCACAACGGCCACCAATCGTTTTTTGCTCTTTCAACATCCAACAATAGTTACTGCTGCCGTTTTTATTGCTATTGTAGCTCACTGATTTTACATATTATTTTTTGTCGATTTCTTTCTTCATTTTTTGTACATTTATTTATGTGAATATTTGATAAACCCGACGCACACGCTCCTGCAAACGTTAGTAAATCGGTTTTGACTTTTACAAATTTGTGCCCAGCCTGTGTGTATTTTCACATACATACATCCATACGTGTATACATAGTTTGATCCAATATGTTGACAAACAAACGGTTTTATGTACATACATGTGTGCGCACTACGTGTTTGCATATGTTTGTTTTTCTTTTCATTATTTTCTGTGTTTTTTTTGTTCTTTTCGGACATTTCCGGTTTCCGTTTCTTAATATGACTTTTCATTGTTGACCATTTTCTCATTTTATTTATTTTACTTAGTTTTTGCTGTAAGCCGTTATGTGCGTACATACATATGTATTTATATATGTCTGTACACTTCAGCTGCAGGCTTCTATTGTCGGCTGACCAACATCCTGAATTGCCTTGTAAGTGTTGAGTGTGCTGAGATTTACTATTTTATCGGTGCCCTGAGTTCTCTTTTATCATTGTATCGAAAAATTGTGTACATTTAAACTTTGTCAATTGAAATTTGTAGTCCGAGTATTCATAAGCATATGCATTAGAAATGTAAGTCTCGGAATTTTCGGGATTTGTAATTTGCACTGATGGCAACAATAGCAACTCCTTTTCTGGACCAGTATTGGCTATATTTCTTTTTTTATTTAATATTTTCTTTATAAATGTTTTTGTTGAAAGTTTTTCACTCTGATGTCAGTAATTCAAAAATGATTTAAGAAATTCAGAGAAATGTGCTTAGAGAAGATGTATGGATACCAAATTAAAGAGGAGATCTTGCAGAATTTAAACAGATTCAAGTTTTTGGTGCAGAATGACTGGTAAGTATTTAAAATGTCCTTTTAAAATTTTATCCTTGAAATTCTGCAATATTTGTTTTTGAAAAAATGATATGTTAAGGACTTATATAAACTCGATAACATACGCGAATTTCGTCCTTCTAACTTTATCAGCTTAAATATTACCATTCGTTCTTGTGAATCCAAAAACTTGAATTTTTTTTAATTTTAAAGAAGTTTCCTCTTGCATTTGGTACCCATATTTTTATTCTACATTGCCTTGAGTTTTTTAAATAATTTTTGGAATTAATCATATCTTTGAAATAACAAAGTCCTTTATAAATAAATCCTGACATCAGAGAGAAAAAATAAATAAAAAACTTTTCCTAAAAAGGTAGAATTCAAACCCATTTATTTATTATATAGTTTATGGCAGAAGAATATAGAAGCATTTTTTTCGATTTACGTTGTTGAAGAGTAATGAATATCTAAATCCTGGGACTAATCCGGGATTGCGATAACAACATCCCGAAAGTCCCGGGATCGGAAAAAGCTGAAAAATTAACAACCCTAATAAGCATACATATATTCTTTACACAGCAACTAAAGGAAATTTGTATGTACCTCACCTAAAAGTCTATTCTGTTATTCGAAAAGAGCAATATGTATATATGTTAGTAACTTATATGCTTTTGTATATGCAGCCAAAGTACATATTAGGAAAAAAAAGCAATTACGGTTCGTTAAACTTACTTGCATACATAGTAGGCTGTGTCACGATCCTAAAGGTGCTCGTAAACGATGAGAGCAACTCTCATGGTGGGAGAGTTCTCATACGTGTTCACACGCACATTGACTCTCACTGGTATTTTGTTCTTACGAGAATTTTTTCTGTAAGAATATTCTTATTCGTTCTCATGTTTGTTTATGCGAGAAGAGAGCTACATGCCATGTTCGAGAGAAAAATATGTAATAATATAATAAATCGGCAACTTCGGGATTTTTGGGACTATTTTGGGATTTTCAAGAGCACTTGGGAATTTTTTTGACTTCGTCGGGATTTTCGAGACTTCTTCGCGATTTTTAGGGTTTACGGGACTATTTCCAGTTTTTCGAGTCTACTATATCGGGATCTTGGCGACTACTTCGGTATTACCGAGACTATTTAGGAATTTTTTAAACTACCTCGAAATTTTGGGCATCCAAGCCCTAGGATCCTAAAACCTCGAAGTGGTCTGAAGAGGCGCTGAAGATGTTAAGAAGAGACAGAAAACGTGCGGCACCTGTTATGCGAATGCTCTCTAGAAGAAGAACAACATTCATGTGAGCACAATGTCTCGGGAATTGAACTAACATAGCTAAGGTGCTATCACAATGGCTCATAAATACGCCCATAGATGTGCGAGTAGGATAGGATCACTGGCAGCCATTTAAACCTAACCTGACCGAACCTATGCTACCACTACCAGCCAGCCAACTAGGGATGACGGATATTCGTTCCAAAATATATCGCATGGAAAATACTTATAAACTAAAAGCTGTCGTGCGGTTTCTCAAATGGACTTTCAGACGAAATTGTACGGTTAGATTCTTGCCATTCTGTTAACCGTATCACATCATTTCAATTAATTTACTCAAGCTACATACATGTATACATACATATGTATATTCGTAAAATTAGCGTGATTTGTAAAAAAAAAACCAGAACAAGTCAAATAAGGTTAGAAAAATTTACTCAAATCGAAAAATAAAACAGTTCCTCATATTTTCCGAATAGCACTTCTAAGTATTTGCCTACCTTTAGAGGCATTGGAAACTGTATAGAATTTTTCACATATGAACGTACATATGTATATTTTCAATTACCAAAATTCTCTATCGGTTAGTATGTTTGAGCGTTGTTATGTGTCATACATATCTACACAGACACACCTTAATCTGTAAATGTATTTATGCAAGTTTCCCTCATATACGCATTGCCAACAGCCATACAACAGCCAGCGTTCTTACCATCGAACCGAAAAATCATTTGCCACTCTGGCCACCCGCAGCAGTGTCGTCACCACAAAACAAACCCATTTACACTTGCAGCATTGTGGCCATCGGCTGCATGCATACATATGTATGTATGAATGTCCGTTGTGATTAAAAAGCGTGAACTATGTAGCTAGAACGCTAAAGCCAAATGCCACATCGAGAGCACGAACCAACCGAGTGGCTCGAAATCCCAACACCCATAATAAACGGGCAGCATGCTCTTCACACCGCATGATTTTGCCAAGCTTCTAAAAGACTGAGTGCAAGGCCTGAGCTGTGGGGTGTGCACATCAGGCAGGAGTGTGTCAATGTGCAACAACAAGAACATGTTGGAGGGTGTACCCGATCCATTAATAGTTGCAGTTTGTCAAAATGTCATTAACTGCCCAAACCAAAAGCCACTTTCTGCACTCTCTTTTCCGCCTAATTGTTCTGAGGCGAATTGAATTTGTGGCTAAATCCTATTTTTTTTAACCACAGTTGCCAACAAAGTAGCATTTTCGGGCTTAAAACTTTAGTGGGCCGAGAGGATGTTTAAGCGTTGTGAGCACAAATAGGTACAGACAACAAAATGCAGTTGATATGATTTGTATGTTTGTAATATTTTGCTTTGCTGGGTATCAGAACACTGCCAGATCGTGGGTAACGAGGCCGCCAATGAATTGGCAAGAGAAGTATCGTCGTCTGTAGTTGTATGGCTGGAACCGCTTTTCGCACTCAGTGGGTCCTTCTCGAGGCTTAAAATATAATAGTGTGTAAACTACTTAGAACGTAGTAAGTACTAGGGAGAGGTAGCGGGCCTTAGACAGGCTAGACTTTTTGGTTATCCTCTCCGTAGGAGAGATATACATCTTCTGAACAGAGCCGATATCAATTTGCTTGTTGGCTATCTGACGAGCCATAATCACCTGCGCTCTCACATGCACCGGATTGGTATTACCTTAGAGGCGGACTGCCGACTTTGTCTTGAAGACGAGAAGACGTCGGCATTGGCCAGACTAAGACTGAAATGATTCAGCTCTTCCACAATCGATGCTTCAGCTCTTCCACAATCGATAAGGAATTCGTCTACCAAGAAACTTTTAGCAAAAGATCTTCTAGACCGGGCTATCCAGATATCCATTTAGTGGTGCTTTTGTCACGCGGCGGATGCCATGCACAGCGCACCTCACACAGCTGGGGGGTTTTCCAAGGATGCACATTTACATATGTATATTGCGTGCCGCTTGCTCCAAGAGACTAGACCAAGGCAGTCGCTCGTTTGCAGCTTCAACTACTGGTCAACAGACGTCCCTTGCTTTAGTGAGCCTTATAAAGCATATAAGTCTGGGAGGCACACGGATTAGTTATCGCATCTTGCACATGCTTTGCCTAAGCTGCAACCAATTATTTACATAGAATAAATTGTAGAAAACAACCAACCAGCCATGCTTGGTAAAAATTGGATAACCTGCAAATCACTGCGTACGCTATTAGCACTTTTGTTTGGCTTTTTTTTTCTGCCTCCTTTGTGTTATTTGTATTCTCTTTTTTGCGCGTTTCTCCTCTTTCGTATGGTTGCTACCGATGCTATCACAAACATGCGACAAGACATTTATGCAAAAATCTCAGCTGACAGATGATTATACGTTGCGTTACGTTGCAAAGCGACTACAATGTCACAAAGCGATAAACCGATGGTGTTATAGAAGAGGCTTAGGGTTAAAGGGGTAGGGAATGGGAAAAAAATGCTGCAAGCACATACATACATACCTAGGTACCTTCATATGTTTACATATATGTAGATGATAGCTGTAGTAGTTGCGTTATTGTGCGTCACTGAGCACAGCTTGCGAACGGACATACAAAGGTAAAATATTGACCGCTTCCGGCGCTTCCTCCCTTGAGATGTTGCGTCAAATTGGTTTAGCCACATATTCGTACATATATGTATATGTATACGTATACGTTAGTATGTAAGTCATTATATTTGTTTGCGCTAACCCGTTTGGGGTTTTTTTTTTTTAAAAAACATCGATGCTTTGTTAGTTGATTGTTTCATTGCTGTCGCCACTGCTGCGCAACTACTATTGTGTTACTTTTTCTTCATTGTTTTTATTGTGCTGTAATTTTGGGTCAATACAAGGGGTGTGTTTCATTCATTCTTGATGTGGAAAAAAAGGTGCGCTTGTTAAGGCCTCTCTATTCGATTGGTGCTTTTTATTTGTTTCGAAATTTTTGCCATTACTTTTTTTCAAATTTAGGCTGTCAATGGTGCCACTCATACAAACCGGACTGGTGAATGTCCATAGGCAGGCCCCACTGTATAAATATGTAAATACAGGTGTGTGTGTGTTGCACCTAAAGGCACACCAATAGACCAGTACGTGAATTTGACGTAATTGTGGCCAATATTGAAGTCCAAAGGTGGTTTTTCTCTTTTTTATTTGCAAAGGTTTTGTTCATTTTGATTTAAAAAAAAAAATATTCCTTTATATAGGCATCTACAAGAAACCAACAACGTTGTGATATTACATAGAAAGAATAGCTTTTGTCTGTGTTTTTATTTTTTCTTCTTTAATTTTGTAAATATTGTACTGGTAATATTTTTTTTTTCAGAGTTTATACTTACGTCTCCAAACAGCTACAGGTACGGCTGTAAATGAAAATTTTAAAGGAACCTTACAGAGAGTTATCGTAGGTTTTTTTGCTAGATTAAAATTGCCTTTGTTGTTGCCTATTCTTTGATTGGCAGCATCAATAGCGACCATGTTGGACAAACAATGGCGTAAGAATTTATTCCGCACACTTTTTCTAAAGGAATTCATGATAAGGCAGCAATTTTTCTACAGCTGGCCTGCATAGCTTTTAGTTCCCTGTTCGGCTTGCTGAAAATTGACGTCATCCAAATCACGAATTCGGAGAAACATAATACTATAAATGAGAAGAATTTTACCATTAATTAGTGTATTTTTATGCATATGTACACATATATATATATATATATAGTTACTAAATTGCTGCACGAGTCTACTTAAAGCTGATTTCAAGACAACTACTCTCAACGAACAAATCAATTGAAGAGCACACACCGAAGCCAAAAAAAGATAAAAACCGGCGTAGCATATTTCTAATTAAGCATTGTTGCTTAAAAAAGCAGTATTTTGGGAGAAGCCAATGAAGACCATGGACAGTAACAGCAAGGAAAATCAAATCAATGACGCTCTGTATGTAATGCCCCATTTACATAATGCCAGTAGGATGCCAGTTCAGTGAGTTTACGTTAAGATAGTTCAGTTACTCGCATAATGTAAACAGGTAATAGCATAAACTGGCTTCTGAATAACTGGAATAATTTGGGCAGTCGTCAATCCAGTCAAGCGCAGAACTGTTACGCTACTGCCATGATGTGAACGGGGCATAATGTTCTTATGAAATAGTATTTTAACTTTTTTAAGAGCTGTCAGTTTTGCTACTCTTCTTTGTGTTCTCGCGCACTTTAACGTACAAAACGCTATCTACCTCACAAGTGCTCTAAAGCTTGGCAAAATTTAACTTAAAGAAATACATTTTCTTTTCCTGTATTTGTCATTTTTATGAAAGCAAGCAATTAAAAAAAATAAGATTAAAACTTACCGGTTAAGAAAATAAATGAACTTTTTTCCATTTCCGTATTTTCCAAATATCTCAACACCTGCGCCACCTATCGGTACAAAATTTTGTGGAGTTATTCCATAAGTAACACACATTCCAAATATTAACCACATTGGACCATAAATACGGGTTTTTCAAATATCTCGACACCTGCGCCAACTAGCGGATTAATTCCTTTTTTCATATTGCGTTGTCATCGGGTTCTGAGCTAAGTTTGAAGTTTCTATCTCATCGAGAAATTATATAAATATTGATTTTAAGATGTTATTGCACACAGGAAAAAACCGAGTCTTTTTTATGATATATGTAACTACTCGCAGTTATTTTCTGATTTGAGCAAAATTACTAAAGTAAAACTTTTACAGCCAATTTCTGGCAGTAGTTGGCAAAATTGTACTAAGAACTAAATACAAAAATTTAGGTTGTAGTAAATCATCAAGTATTATATATGTGTATACTTTAATATTTTGGATGTTACTATAAACCGAGTATTTAATAATAATAATAGATTGGCGCTTACACATATGTTAGTGTTTGGCTGAGCTTCTCCTCCGAATTGTGGCGTCCGCCTTGATGTTTCCACACAAAGGGGAGGGACCTACGGTTTTACGGCGACCCCGAACGGCGATTGTATTTTTATTAGAAGCTATTTTCAAGGCAGAAATAAATTTGGAGGTTTTCTATTTCCTGCCGAGGGGCGACCGCTGTTAAGAAAAAACATTTTCTCTACATATTTTTGCGATGTTGCTTTGACCAGGGTTTGAACCCAGGCCCTGCGGAATGAAAGCGCGCACAGAAATAAATCATTAGGGGTCTGAAAAACGTGTTGGGAAAACCTCAAAATATCTTAAAAAATTCCGGATAAAGTTAAATTCTGCCTTGTTGATGTTCAAGCTCTGCACTTACACTATTGTATGTGATAAAAAAACTGTGTCTAAACTCTAGACAGCAGATCGCTTATTGTTCAGTTGAAATGATCCTTAGAGTCCCAGGAAAAAATTCCAGTTTTCCACCGAAATTATAAAATTTTATATATTTTATGACTTCCACCAAAATATTTCGCAAAAACATTAAGTTTTAAGTGAGCTGGAGCGATTTGAAAGATTTCTATGAACAGCATTCTAATCTGAAGCTCTTCTATTATCATCTGGCGTGATTTATGGAAAAAAATAATATTTAAAACCAATTTTATTTGTACATTACTGCGATGGAAAAGCAGTACTGATTTTTGTGTATGGAAAGTGATGCGCCGTAATGTTCCTATTCTCACAAACTGCCAACTGAGGACTCTCCATTCGTATGTACATCTGTCCTTCGCAAAAAAAAACAAACTAACAACCACCGAAAAGATCATAGTTAGTTCCATCATCTGCTGTTAATGGCATCAAATGATTTAAATAGTTCGCCTTGTGGTAAACAAATAAATCTTCAAACCATTTTCTTTTTTTTTTTCCATACTGCCAAAGTCCAAAAGCACTTTACACATTTGCTTGCCATAAAAATCACTCATACGCCCAGTAGTTTTATTGAGCGCGTAATTTTTCAACTACAAAGTAGAGGCGCACGAAAGCACACCCACACGCACACACACACACACACACTCACGGCATATCATAAACAAACAGGCAACCAACGTAACGCAAACAGTAGATAAAATAACTCCCAACAAACTGGCACAGGCACACGTACAAGCACATGGAACATACAAACCACATACATATTTAGTTAAAATATGATGAAGTTGTCGGAAATTGTTGTTTTTGTTTTCTCTACGTTTTTTGTTGTTTCACGTTTTTCGGCGGTGCCATCATAACTAACTGCATACATATTGGCGCTTTGGAGAAAAACGTGTGTTCATTGCATTTTCACGAGCTTTTGAAATTTTACTAAGCCACCCAAAGAGAATAAATTAGACAGGCTACTCGCATCAAATATTCTCTTGGGTATCATAGTGGCCAACTAAGGTAGACAAGAAAGATTTCCCCAAAACTATCCCTAAATGTTCTTACGCCTTCTCGATCTGAATTTAAACAGCCCTTCCTTTCAGAAAGTGTATACACCACCGAAGCTCTTGAAGCAATCATTCCCCCAAAATTTGAAGCGAATTATTCTTATTCGATGGCATTCGCATTAGAAACGCCTAAGTGATTTTGCCTCTACCTCGTTTTCACAATTTATGGCCAGAAGTGTTTCGTTGGCTTTGAGGTGAAAAGCTTGATGGCCAGAGTAATCGTCCAATTTACCTGACAATTACCGATACCATGTATAGATAGATTCCCATATTTTTCAGTTGGATATCATTGCAGGAGCTTCTAAGAACAGTGAACGGAACTATGTTGACTAGGCGTCTGAAGTCTGATGGAAGGCCTTCCAAAATTCTAGATTAACATTAAGGCTTTCTTCTTGGACCAGGTTTCCACGACGCATAAAATGCCTTCAACCAAGTCGCTTAGAACTTGGAAGTGAGAAGAACATTATTGAAGGCACCCCCGATATCTAGGTTAGTGTTTTATGAATGGTGCTATACACACTATGCAAAACTGTGTCTAGAGACCTGCCTTTCCCATAGGCATGCTGACAGCAGCGGTTGAAATTCAACCAACCACTAAAGGTGAGAAGGTGAGGTGAGTTAAGGTGAGTTGAACTAAGTTGAGTTAAAGTAAAGTGAGTTGAAGTGAGTTCAGTTGAGATGAGTTAATATAAGTTGCGGTGAGTAGAGCTCAGATGAGATGAGTTGAGGTGAAATAAGGTTAGCTGGGATGAGTTGTGTTGAGGTGAGTTGAAGTGAGGTTGGGATGAATTGAGTTGAGATTAAGTGAGGGGAGTTAAGGTGAATTGAGGTGAAATGTGTTGAACAACATAAAATAACACGACATAGCATAACCAAAAATACCGTAACATAAATTAACAAAACATAGCATAACGTAACATAAGATAACATAACGTAACTTAGCATAGCATAACATAACATAGCATAACATATCTCATTCTTCAGTTTTATCTTTTTCTTTGTCTCTATAACTGTCTTTGTCTCTATCGTTTTTTTTTTTAATCTCATTTTTATCCCTATCTTTATATTTATCTTTTCATTTTTATCTTTATTATTTCCTTTAACTTTGTCCTAATGTTTATTTACTTAGGTTTCTTTACTTTTATTTAATCTTTGCCTTTATCACTTTCTTCTTGTAGCTAACCAACTTTACCTTCTTCCTTTTATGAATATTATTCTAAATAAATCTTATTCCTCCTTAGAACGTTTATTTAATTTAGTGCAAATTATAAAGTATACATTTAGGGAAGTTTTCCTCTTAATCTACATGTATGGCATTTGTATTAGTGTCAGTTTTGAATTGATTTTTCTCGCTTTATTTTAAGCTAATTAGAAATTTGGGTAATTTTCTGCACTTCAGCTTCAAAATATGGACATAGAGTGATATTTTCTGAACAGGCCTTAGGAATAGTACAAAAAACAAGCGTGAAAAAGTTTAGTTAAAAAATATTCCAACTGGGTCATTTAAAAAGTTGCAGTTTATTTTATTGTGTCAACTTTTGTTTCAGCTATTTTCGCAAATGCCGCACATGCACGCCTTGGACATGTACTTTCAAAAATACAATACTATAAAGTCACGTTAGCATATTGCATAGGATAAAAGTAAGTACATACGTATGTATGTATGCATGTATGTATGTACATATATATGTTGCAATTTGCTACTGCAATATGCTGCAACCGTATTGTGTAGCCACATCGAGTGGAGTCTCAATGGTTTTGACACACTAACACATATACTGACAAATGAATTTTGATCGTAGATTTTTATTTTCTTTTTTTTTTTTGCCTGCTACTGCAGGCCGCTACGGCAGCCAAAAAGCGACTTCAACAATCAGCTAGTCTCCAGCGTTGGAACCTCAAAAATAAACAACAAAAAAATTGTGCCACAAAACGACAATCGACCGCGCCACTGTTAACCGCCGGTTGTTAGTCGCTGGAATTTTTACAGCTTTTGTTATTTGTCTGCGGCGCGTATTGTCTGTCGTGCGAACAAAAACTTTTCACATTTTGAACATTTTCTCGCTGACGTTAGGATGCTTTGCGAAAACGCGCAATATTTATTGCATTTCGCTGCAGTTTGTTGGGAGAAAAAAAATTTCGGCTTTTGTTATATATATAGTACCTATATGTATGTGTGAATGTGCCTGTTAGAGTTTGTGTACCTCGGAGAGCATACACATGATTTGCTATGCGACCGCGTGTAGCTAAGTTTACCTGAAATTTTGTGAAGAAATATGCGTGTGGAGGAGGCATAAAAAATAAACAAAAAGTAATAGAATAACTAAGGCAAGAGCCATTAAAAGCAGGCAAATACGCAAATTGCCAGGATTTATCTCACAATTTAAGAACAGCTTAAATGTTTGGCATATCACTGTAAACAGTTAACTTTAAGTTACTTGTTTATTTCTATGTAATATTAAATATTTTTTGCTGACCAAAATTTAAGTGACAAAAGCAAAATTTCTACGAGTCAAAAAAGGTCAAAATGAAAGGTAATAGGTAAAATAAAAGCACTGCAGCGAGTATTAACAAGCTTAGAGTTACAACCGCAAGCCCGTCAAAGTATTAAAATCCCCAAAATAATACACAACCAAAGTAAGCCAATAACACAAAAGCTCTGTAAAAAATTGAAAATCAAGCGGCTTACTGGAAAAAAACACATGGAAACAAATGTAAAATGAAGCAAAGGCGCACAGTGTATTGTTATCTTTTATGCTGCAGCCAAAAATATGTGGAATAAGAGCTTCGATTCCATTGAAATTCGGTATAGGCAGCACCTGGGAAGAACTTTTATGTTGGTCAATATGAAGCGAAATCGAAGAGCAGATCGAGGGATATTGACTTGGTTTTTCCAAACCCGTTTCCACCGTTTTTTTTTTAATATCTATAGAAGGTTTTTTTGGAATCTTGATTTTTCGAATATCGAATAAACCAGATTTTTTATCGAACAAACCGGTTTTTTTTTCATTTCATAAAACACTTGAGCTTCATAAGAGTTTTGAGTGTTTCGAAGTTTTCAAGGTTTTTTGTTTTGTTTAATTAAGTTACATATATCTTAGCTTATTTGGGGATGAAGAGCATATCGACACCTGAGTGGAAGATCGACCTATCTCGGCAGCCAGTTCGAAAAAGCCTTATCTCGGAAAACTTTTCAAGAACGCCCTATTTCAGAATTTGATTGAAGAACGCCCTATCCCAGAACTCGGTTCAAAAACGCTAGTTCGAGGTTGTAACCTTTAAACAACCAGAACTACCAACCTTTTAATAAACCACTTTCCAATTCTCCCACCGAGAAAGTTCAAAAAGTCAACGTCAGATTGAAGGCTGGAAAAATGATTTTGTGCAGCAATAACTACTTCGGTTGGAGATCGGCTCTTTCGATAGGATGCCCCACATGGTGTATATTTTATGAATAATTTGTTTTTTTTTTTTATAAATTTTTCCAGAGGTAGGGTGAGCTAGCTAAATCATTTACGCTTGTTGGTCTTATATTCTTTAAGTTTAGAATAATTCACATGTCAGATTATTGTCAATAACTTCAGGGCAAACATTTTGAAGCGATTACCTCTGCTGGAACATCTAAATTCGACTAACGAAAAGGGATGGCTTCTCCTACACGGACCATGTAAACGCAGTGAGAATCATCATCGAGCAGTTTGCTGGTGTTCATAGAGAGTGCATTTGGGTAGCCCTGCATTTTAGAGGAAAGCTGGAAAAAATCCTCGCCGTTATTAAATCTACAGTAAACGGAGCTAGGTATCATGTACTGTTGAAAGGGAATTAGTCTGGAGCCTTCGAAATTAACATCGGGGTCCGGCAAGGTTACATACTCTCGCCTCTTCTCTTTCTTTTGGGGATTGGAGAAATGTTGGATGCCGTCATGAGGCTACCCCCTGATGACATATGTATATCTTTTGGCACATCGCAATTCCAATCTTTCTAAAATGTGCAACGCGCTTCACAGAAAGCTAAGTCAATAGGCCTGCGAATCAACTATAATAAGACCAAGGTCCCAAGTATGCCAGCGACGTCTTGCGATGACCTGTTAGTCTCCGACCAAACTCTTGGGACCGTGAGGAATTTTACATATATTGGCAGCTAGATTGGAGCCCCTTAACCTCTGAATTCGGAGATAAAAATGGAAGTGAATGGGCCAAACTTTGCGCAAATAAGACTGCAGTACTGCAAAGAAGGATTTTAAATGGAATCCCTAAACTAGAGACAAGGAAACACGACTTAAGCAGGAAGCAGCTCAAAGCGATTGCCAGAGACAGAATCAGATGGCGTGCGGGCGTAGTAGATAACCTATTTCCTACTTGTAATAAAAGAACTGGATAAGAAGAAATCCTCTGCATTCAATCCAGCAAACATATATCTAAGGTTGGAAAGTGTCCACGCACACTGGTATTTATATACTAACCGATAACAGAAAGCTAATGTAATTCTCTTTCAAGGAAAAACAAGGAAACTGGTTGAAGTGTCTAACGTAAGCCACCCTACTGCGAGCCAAGTATAAAGGACCCCTTGCACTATTTCCAAAACAACACAAGCTTTTCACACTATACACATAGCCCATAGTTTGTGCTTTTAAAAAGTTTGTCAATCTTTACTCAACAAACTCGACGAGTACTCGAGAAGTAATTCCGGCCCTTGAAAAATACTTTATGTAGTTACTGTAGTCAACCAATGGAAATTGTGGTCGGCAATTGCTTTACTTCTTTAGAAATCGGTGCTTTTTTGTTAAAACGAAATATATGCCACGAGCAAGTTGCCTTCTCTCCCCCCAAGCCAACAGGCAGGTGGAGAGAGTAAACAGATTGGGTCGCCATAAACAATTTACTCCGTAGTACCCGTCGAGTAAAGAGAATTTATAGTAGTGGGGTAGGAGACTTTGTTGTAGTGAGAAATGTTGATTTTGCAATAAAAGGGGAACTCTACATAATACACAAAGTAGTAGCAAACGGCAGTTATATCATACGCAAAGTCGATAACAGCCAGCTAACCTAGCTGCCGTGTAATAAGGTGATAGGCGTTGGGCATAACTGAGAAATTCATTTAAAGAGATTTCAATTTCTAATCAGTCGCCCTGAATAGAAATGATTACAGAACACTGGCAGGCTGTAACATCATCTGCACAAACTTTGTATGCGATCAAATAATCTCTATCGCTTTTGTCGGTTGATGCAAATAAAACATTAAGAATTGGATTTCAGCGAAAAAATATATTCAAAATTAACAAAGTAGCAATTACATTCGTACATTCTTAGTTTAAGCCACTGTACTTAATTATGTACATACATATGTACATATATAAGTTTGTACATATTTATAAAGCTCCTGCCACCTGTCCTAATAAGCAAACAGACAGAATGCATATTTATATACAAAGAAATCCCTCAGATACATACATGCATATATTAATATAAAAAATACATAGTTGAATTTGCGGTTAACGCAATGTTGCACACCCGTTCAGCCGGTTGCCACAAGTTACACTACACTGAGGGAAAAAAATATTAAAATCAAATAGAAACGTAATTGATCTTACTATAAACGTCAACGAAAGTACTGTATATTGGTAAATATTCAATTCAATTACGCGCATATTAAAATGACCGCGTTCATACTGAAAAAGCATCCGCAAAGTGAATAATCAAGGCAAAAACTAAAAAAAGAAAATTTATTTGCATGTTGCCTGCAGTGGAATTCGAACCGGATATCAACAACTTGTGGCAAGCATCTTTGCGCACTCAGCTACACCCAGACATATAAATTTGCTTTCAAATGTTGAATATCTATTAACACCACAGCACGCGATTTGTACTATGTATGTATGTGTGTGTTGTCGCCGCTCTCAGAGCGGCGCTCTGCATGCTTGGGGTGCGTATGTACACTTACATATACATACTCAGATGTGAACAGTCAAATACGTGCGTAATAAATTTTGTATGAAAATATTATTTTTAAATACGAACATTTTTAAACGATAATCAAATATAAAGTATTCATTTTTACTATGCATTATTTCCCTCAGTGTATATCAGCGGCCTCCTCCTCCGTCTTTGGCATGGCATAGACCACAAACTAACGGCTGCCAGCCAACATTTCCACTGCAGTTACATACATATGTATACTACACATACATACATACATACTTAGATATTCACACATACTACCAAGTTGCGGTCACATATTCGAAATACCTTCCAAAAATACCAAAATTGTTCCATGCCAACGTGTTTGTGTGTGTGTGTGTGCGTGTGTGTGTGTGTGTGTGATATGTTATTTTCAGGTGCAAAGTACGCAAACAAAACAGGAAAACATTTTATTGCCAAAATAGTTGTACTTTAGTGGTATTAAAATGAGATTTTCAACTTGTTTCAACAACAAATTCAAAATAAGGACGTAAACGAATACAAATGTTTTTGATTGAAAATAAGGCTGGGTTAAATGGCTGCCAGTTTCAAAACAATTTCAATGCAAATAACAGCTAACAAGAAGGGCTGCAGAAACTTTTCAACATTTTTAATTTGCCATAATTTTGTTCTAAAATATTAGATAGATATTACTCTTAAGGGTTTATTGTTGTTAACTGCCTGGCAGAATTTTGTTATGTAGCGCTAAAAATCGGTGAAAAAAAAAATTAGCAAAAGAGTTGTGTGTTATCATTGTTTGTAGGTAGTTATTACTAAATGCTCTGCAACTTTGAAACTTGGCTAATGAAAGTGGCACAGTGGCTATTTTAGTAAATATTGCGGCCAGAAATATACAGTATTAGAAGCATTGATTAAGAGTACTGATTTACAGCTAAAATGTTCCATGGGAGCCACTATCCAACTGCTTTGTAGAATTGCTCGCTAATTCTGAAATTCGAGTTAACTTTTTTTACTATGGAGAAGTGTTTGAGATATTTAAAATTTACCGCTATTCAACTAAAAACAAGCAGTTCGACTCAATCACATAATATATCTTATGAAGCAATTGAATAATCTTAATACGAAGTATGGAAAATTAAAGCTAACAAAATCCTTCATAAACCATATACAAGTATGTACATTGGGGTTATGATTTTTTTTAGATTAAAATACCTGTGGTGGCAAACGATGAACTTTTGTATAAATTTCCAAAAAATAACAACAATTTTGATAAATTATAAAAAAACCTCCCGCGCATAGCGGAATTTATTATTAGTTTCTAAGTGGAGAAAATTAATATTCCAACATGTTTTTCTTCTCAAATGATTTATGGTTTTATCAAAGTAAAATAGATTCGTGGATTTAGTGCTGATACACATCGTTTTTAAATCAAAACTTGGTAGGCAAAAAGGAATTTCGGTAGAATTTTTATACTAGGTTTGGGGCTTTGCCATACAACAGCCTTGTAAATGAAATGAGTGTGCGCGGGAGGTATTTTCACGAACCAACAAAAATACCGCCAAAAAAGTAATATATGTACAAAAGTTCATTAAATGCAAGCACAGGCAAATCAAAATTTAAAAAAAGTGTAAAAAAATCATAACCCTAATGTGCATCACTTTTCTATAGGCTTGATAGTTTCTGAGAACATAATTAATCATTTCAGATTTTTTTTTTTTTTTTTTTTNCTACTCATTCCTTTCTTATTTATCCATTCATTTTCTTCGTTAACAGCTTGATTTTTTTGTAACAGAACAGGCTTTAACTCAAATATATATATACAGGATCTCTTATTTTTTAAATATGTTTCCTCTTAAAGTTTAATTTTTTTCATTTTTTCATGAAAAAACAAAAAAACTGCAATTATTAATAATTTTCTCAGAAACCATAAGGCTTATCAAAAACTAGTGTATGTGCGGTTTCTGGAGAATTTGGTTAGCTTTCATCAGGTGTGTATCGTAATTAAATTGTTTAATTAGTTCCTAAGATATACTTGATTAAATGGCACCACTTTTTGTTTTAAGTTGAATAGATTATAAATATAGATCCCGTACTTCGAAAACTACATAAATATATTGTCACAAAATTGTTATGGCAAAATAGTATAGCAAGAATAAAAGGTGGATGAAATTGTGATTTCAGAGGTATTTACTGAGCTCCCCATGACCACTGACGGAATGACTAGCAAGCACCTGGTTTTCTCCGATGGTGGGGGCATGATAAAGTGCCCAGAGATAGTAGGTGAGCAAAGTAGGCATTCGTATTGCAATTTGCAATCACATAATTACACAGCGTACATATGTACATACATACATATTAAAGTAGTAGGTGCGTGCAACAGCAGTTGGATTGGGGCTTTGGCGCACTTCATCATCGTCGTCGACAACAACAAAAGTGTGTCATGGAGAATAAGCGAACGAGTAAAGGCGGTAAAATGGAAAATGTCCATGGCAGCCAAAATGCCAATGCACTATGAACATTTTCGCGTTGCGACGACGATGCTTGTTGTTTTTGTTGCAGTGCCAGTGCCAGTGCCAGTTGCAGTTGCAGTTACAATTGCTGCTACTATTACTACACAATCAATGCCAATGTAATGCATAGCGCACTGAAGTGTGCGTGTTGATTTGCTGATTTCACGTTTACATTTCAAAATGGGTGTTGGCATTGACAACATACTCTTCCTATGCCTTTCGACACAAACGTACATGCGTACATACACACATATAGGCACGCATACACGTAAATCTCAACAACTCATTTGTCCTTGCAATGCGTCGTGCGGGCGTTGCAACATTGCTTTATTGGTGGCCGGAATTGTGATTTCATTGCGCAGAGATTTTAGATTTTTGTTGTTGCTGATTTCATTGTTTTGGTTTTTGTTGTTGCTTACACAATTCAATGCTGTTCATATGTTTAGGTGCGTGCATTTTTGCGCTTTAATTGCAACATTTCAGTCGCTTCAAATGGATATTCTTCTATGCTACTACTTAGGCATGCGGGGGCGCTCGTCGTTTTGTGCGTACAACAGGGCGTATGATGAACACACCAAATACGAATACCAATTGATATTTGATTGGTGCGTGAAGTCGGATCTTTCGGGGATTAGGGTGTTGAGGTGCTCATTTTGATGAATTTTTTATACATACATTTTTTTATAAATTTTTTAACAGTTTCTTAAAAAGAAATACAAAAATTCTTTTCGTATCTAAATCGCGTGGTTGCGATGTTTTTACAATTTATTTACTTAAATTTTGGGGGCCAAATATATTCGATTCTCTAATGAAAATTGAATTTATTAATCTTTCGAACTCCATCATTTTTCAAAGATAATTGTATCTAGAATATTCAAAGTAAAGGTATTGTCTATGTAGCAAATGAGTACTTTGGAGAAGGTAATTAGTGCACCAGAATTGAAGCGTCCAAGTACAGTTTTAGCAAAATTATGAAGTAGCTGACTTTTAAATAAAAGTTTTTTAGTTTCAAGTCGCTTCAAATTACCGTTGATTTTTGACATTTTCTTCCATATAAAAATATATTTCATGTTCATGCGTTATAAGGAATAAAATGTGCAAGACCATTACAAAAAAAAGAAAATCAAGCTTTAACAAGAAAATGTATGAGTATGTATGTATGAGTGTGGCCGTGTTTCATCATAAAAATCATTACGCATTTTCCTTTGACCATTCACAACTTTTTTATTTATCCATCAATTTTGTTCTTCTTTTTGTAAAAGAACAGGCTTTAACAAAAACTATAAAAGAAAATTCCAAAAAATCTGTTCTTTAATAATTCTTTTCCCTGACCTGATCTATGTAGAAAAACAGAATTCAGATTCGTAATCTACGACTAAAAGTTAAGTTTACGTATTTCGGTTTTTTTTTTGTTTATTCAAAATTTTCTTGTAGTGTAATTTATGTATTTTGAGCGAAAAAAATAAAACTCAAATACGTGTAAATACGTATATTTTTAATTTTTATTGGTTAAACTCGAAAAATATAAATCTTTGATTTTTATAACAAAAAATTAAAAGGAAAATTTTTTATTTTTTTTTTTTACTAAAATTTTAAAAATAATGATTATTTTCCGTCTAACCCGTGACAAAAAAGTTTAAAACTTCGTATTTTTGGTTACCTATAAGCGTTTTTTCTAGAACTTTTTGGGTATACGTGTTTTATCATGTATGTATATGTATTAAGCTTTAATTTTTATTCAGCTCTCCGGTTATTCAAAAAGTCCGTATAGAACTCGCAGCCCTAATTGGAATGAAAGAGATTAAAGTTTGAATGTGACAAAGTTCGGTAAAATATCTCAAAACAATCAGACTCAAAATATTCACATCTTAAAAAAAACACACTTTTTAATGAATTCCCAATAAAGGTGTCCGTTACAATTCCTAAAATAGTACCAAAACAAAAAAACATTTGGTTTCTTTAAAAAAAATTTTTTTTTTAATCTGTACGTTTTTTTAAATAATGACCTATATATTAAGATGTTGTGTAATTCGGGCCGTATTTAAAATAGTATTGTGGACATATTCGCATATTTTTGTATATTTTTTGGAAATCATACATATATTTTTTAAATATTTAAATTCCATAGAATAATACCTACATAAATATTTGTGTATATACGAGACATATGCATGTGCAGTTATAAAACTCCACCTTCTTAGCTTAACTGAATGATGTGATTTACATGTGAAAACGTACCGCGAATCACTTCACGTGCACTTTAGCGTATAAGCAAAAAGCGACAGATATTTGCAGTTTCTTAATGCCGCGTACTTACATGAGTCAACGATTTTTTCATTTACTGCCACTCTTATTATTATTGCGATGATGTATTTACTAGGCCCGCTTATTAAATATATACGTGCAATATTTTCAGGTATGAATATAAAAAGAAAAGAAAAAAAATATAATAATTTAGCCGCATGCGCACCTCTCCTCCGCCTCCAAATGTGCGCAGTAATACTTTAAGCTTCCTTACCCTTGCCTCTTTAGCACTCCTACTTATTGCTTTTCCGTTCGTCTGACGCTTGGTTCTCGCCGTGGTAGCGGTGGTGCGCGAAACTTTTCGACGTCGCCTTCCTAACGCCACACTCCACCACTCACCGTTGCACACACAGTTCTTTGTATCGAAGTTGAGTTGGAGAAGAGTGGAAATTCAATTTCACAAATTGGCAGACTTCGACTGCATATCCGCGTATATACATACGTGAGTTGCCGCCAGTTGTCAGTTGCAAGTTGCTAGTGGCAAGCTAGCTGGCCGAGGCCGTGGCAAAGCTTCTGCGGAAGGCGGATGTGCCGACCGACGTCGTCATCCGCCATTCGCGTTATCGTTGTGACATATTGCATCGCGTTGCATTTAGTAATTGCAAAAGTTATGAATGCAACTGGCAGTAGTTTCTTGCTCTTTATTGTTGTTACTGCACTATCGTATAGCTTGTAGTAGGCAGAAGAATCCCGGCATTCAACGAGAATTGCCTACAAATGGAAATCTGCATACATATTTAATACGTACATATGAATGTACATATGTACCTACTCGTGCATGTGCATGTATATGCAAGCGCTTGTGTGTTCACACATGATTTTTCATTGCACATAAATCTGATTGCAGGCGTATTTGTATTATGCTCGCCAAATAAAAGCGCGAACTAACCGATTTAATGGACAAGAATTCCACAGAAGTTACCAGTAAAAGCTGGCGGCACTTTTTCTGTAAATGCATCTGAGTGCTTCTTATAAATGTAAGTATGCATATGCGCATATTTATATGTACATGTAAATTGATATGCAAGTAAACTCGACGTTATGAAAAACATCGCCGATTTAAGCGCTTTATAGTTGTAAAGAAGTTTTAAGTGATTTAAACTAATGGAATTCTTATGTTAAAATGAATTTCGGATGCACACATGAATTATATCTGCACAATATGTATTTATGTAGTATAGTACTTAACCAATAAATCTTTACTTATGTACGTGCTTTTGCTCTTAGAGATATTATAGATAATCTAGAAGTACATATGTACATATATCGTCGTGAAAATATTTGGGTGAATATTTAGATAAAGAAAAAAATGCAGATAAAGATCTGAATTAAAATCAGGGAAGTGATAAATAGAAAAACGAACATATAGAAAAACGGCAGAGACAAAAAAAGAGAAAAAGAAAAAGAAAAAATTGAAGAATAACATGTTATATTGTGTTGTATTGTATTGTGTTGTATTGTTTTATGTTGTTTTGTGTTGTGTTGTGTGGTGTTGTGTTTAATTGTTTTGCGTAGTGTTATGTTATGTTATGTTATGTTATGTTATTTTATGTTATGTTAAGTTATGTTATGCTATGTGATGTTAAGATATGTTACGTTATGATGTTATGTTAAGTTATGTTACGTTATGATGTTATGTTATGATGTTATGTTATGCTATTTTATGTTATGTTATTTTATGTTATGTTATTTTATGTTATGTTGTGTTGAGTTGTGTTGTGTTAAGTTATGTTTCGATATAAATCGATAATTTTGTATACCTCTATAAATTTCGATAGTTCGTTACACCCTGGTAATACGATAAAATTCGATAAACAGTAGTAACTCGATAAACTTATATAACCTTGAAATTTCTATTCGATAAATCTACAAATTTCAGTAAATCAATAAATATCGATAGCTCGATAATAAATATCGATAACTCTAAGAAATAACTATAGATAACTTGATAAATTTCATTAACTTTACAAATTTCAATAATCCCATAAATTTTTTGTAGCTCGACAACCATCCGAAAATATCGACAACTAAGTTTCTGTTTCTATAAACTTCCACAACTCAATAAGCAA
>NW_016163958.1:31474-33964 GCF_001687245.7 Rhagoletis zephyria | reverse complement strand
GGCGGAACTAGCGCTTTGCCAGACTGTCCCTAAATTTTGCTGCAGGGACTGCATACTTATAACTTCGATTTAAAAAATTGAAGTTTTTATAACAGTTTCTAGATATCTAATAAATTTCCAACATAGTTAGAAATGTGAATTTAGATGTGTATGTTTTAATACTTATGAGCCATCCTTAAATAAAAAATTTATGAAAACTATTTAGCATGAAAACCACTGTGAATATTCAAAATTCTATATATTCTTATTAGATGCCGAAGAGTCTATATATTACATTTCAATACAATTTAACGCTGCGTTATCACAAATAAGCATTCAATATATCACCATTTTTCTAATTTTTTCACACAACTTAGTTCAGATTTTTAGTTATAACTATCACAGAAACAGCCATTATACGTAAACCATATAAAATATTTTTAAGAATAACGGGTTTAGAAAATGAAGGAATAACTGATACTAATTTTAAAGCACAGTTTGCCGCAAAAAGTAAATTAGTGCAAAATAAATAGCTCTTTAGTCATGAAATGAAGTATTTTTTATTTACAAAATTGTATGCGTACTTATTTAATTACAGTATTTAAAGAAAAGGCTCTATACTATACTTCTTGGAACCAGCTCAAAACTAACCACATTTGTTCTAGCCCGGAAGTGACCCTTTTTGAACTATCTAGGAACTGTTGTTATATGAACTTTCTCAGAACCATCTAAGCCAGAGTCAGTTCAGAACAAGTTCAAAAGTTCTGCAGAGGGTGACAATTGTCACTTCGTAGGACATCGCCATGTTAAAAAAGACAGGGCAAAGCATTGAGTTGGGATAGGTGAAGAACCAGTACCGCCCCTTTTCAGGCTAGCTCAACGCAAGTTCTGAACCAGTTTGACTTGCTGCAGGGAACTGTTACGTATTATATCGCAAAAAAATATACACGCCCTCTATTTCTCTGGGCTATATGTATGTTCAGACATTTATATATTTTAAGTATGAATACTACATATACATACAGTCACTCACACTCAAAGTGCGGTATCAAATTTATGGCAGTGCGCGTAGCGTCATTATTTTATAAAAGAAATTAGTTCATACTTACCTATGTACTTCAGAAAACATACATATAAGTACATATGTACATTATGCAAATCCTTGGGAAACTTATAAAAAGTTCAATTTTTTTATCAATTATTTCGAGTACGAAGTTTTGCATACCTATTGCAAGATAGCAATTGGTATAGATATTTCTTGTATTTCCCAAAGTTTTGAGTAAAGATCTGGCCTTTGATGGTCATCGTTTGAATTGAAGTACTTACATACCCTCTATCTGCACTTTTCTGCAAAATTTAGATTCTGATATAAAAATCTACCTAATACTTAACTGTCATCGGTGATGTTACTGCTGACCTTGTATAACGCTTGACATACGCATTTACTATTGCATTGCAAAGTCTAAGATCAGTGATGACAGGTACGTCCCAGATGGGTTGTAACAAAGTAGTTTTTGTGATAATTGCAGATAGAGGTATTGAATATAAGCCCTCGATATATTGTTATGAAATACTAATATGTAATAAAAAATGCCATAATGCGCTATACAATTATAAAGAATTTCCTGTCTCAATTTGAGTGTGAGTGACTGCATAGGGATGTATGTAAATTCGCTAAAACTTAAAATGTGTGATAATTATTGCTATTAGTTTCAGTTAATATTATAACACTAACGCTTCGTTTTTTTTTTTAACTTTAGACTTCTGCACTTTTTCAGAATGTTTGTTTATTTACGCTTAAATTCTTCCATCGCCAATATTTCCTTCATTTCTAATTCCGTAATTTTGATTTTTTCTTGGCTATTGAGTTCTCTTCATTTCATTTCCATTTCCTTATCTTTGGGTATCTATTCTTACTTTTCTTTAAGTTCTATTTCCCTTTCTTTTAGCACTAATTCCCTTTGCCTAATCTCTATCTCCTTCTCCCTCAAAATCATGTCCTGGTCTATTTTATGCTTTCTGACTGAAATTGTAAATTGTGCGGCTCGTTGAAGCGACTCGTTCGTTTTCAGTAATCATTTCAGGTAAATTTTCAGTTATTAAAGATGTCGATGTAAAATTTCTTCTAATTCATAAAAGAAGGTGCACTTCTTAAGCAGGACAGCTGAAAGAAAAAATGTAAAAAAAGGTAAATACGTATTATTCGGTGAACTTAAATAAGTAATTCACTAGAATTACATTTAATGGTTTCTCCATCCATACTCCCTGAACCGGTTGAGTCCTCCCATCCTTTGGCTTTGTTATAGGTAGAGCGCATATAGCGAACATTCGAGCGCAGTGCCTTCCCCTCCACTACAACATTATACTCCATAACAAACCTGGTGTAATAAATTTCAGCTATTAGTCTCTAAAACAAAATTTAAAGAGTTTTAAAGGTCTAGAATTTCATTTTTCAAATAACCAACCTCAAAATCTCTATTTGCCAACAAGAATTGCACCAAAGCGTTTTTT
>NW_016163958.1:4415-30678 GCF_001687245.7 Rhagoletis zephyria | reverse complement strand
GTATACATTTTCATGGGTCTATCTCTTTTTGTTCTGGTACTTACAAACATCGGACCAAAGTTATAATACCATTTCATGCTCATGAAAGGTATAAATATAAATAGAAGTGGTAGCTTTCGATCGTTATTTCTGTTCAAAAGCTATTTAAGTTCTTCTTCATCTGGTACCAAATTTGTTTAATTTGGATAAGCGGTTTGTTTACTATCCGGAAAGACTTTTATTTCGAACTTGATAAATATCTGGCCAAGTTTGACTTTTGGAAAAAAATAACTGCTATTTACGGTCCCTGAAAAAACCCCGAGCACAAAGCAGAAAGTTATGGAAAAGTATTCTACAATTGTGTGATGTTACAACTGAATATTTGCTCTCACAAAAGTTTGAAAAATATATGCCAAATAAAGACGCTGTTTCAGAGCTAATAAATCTAGGATAATTGGAAAAGGTTTTGGCGAAAATTTGGGAAAATTATTTTATGTCCGTATTCAGCTGCAATAAATATGGTCACCGTAGGTATAGTACAATCCTATGAGGTTAGCATTAAAATTCCGACTTTACTTATTTTGGACAACCCCAAAGTATATACAACAGTGATGCACAGCGCTGGCAGAGCTTCCAATACAAGCGAAAAAATTGTGTCTCAGTATGTGTGTATTTAACAAAGCAACCTGCGCATGAACTGTTTACTGCATGAAGTTGAGAACACAATATAACCAATATATGTCATAATATAATACAATTAGGGGATTCACAAAACGTGTTAAGCGTCGTAAAATCTTAAAATCGTAAAATTTCACATTGGTTAAAATTTTGTTGTTGTCTTGGATAGATAAAGATATTAAAATAATACAACTCTGCATGTTATGTGTTCAGTGTGTTATAACTGATCAGCTGATTTCTGTTTACCTCATTGTGCTTGTGCTTCTTCTTCTGCGCTGCATACCAAAGGAAATTTTTGAAGTCGAAAAATAAAGAACTTTAATATTTAAACAAATGCAGAACGTTAGTGAAGTAAAGGTAAATTAATGCACATGCATATGTAAATACTGATGCTGAATTACTCTTACAAAATGAATTTTCAGGCAAAGACAATGCGGGTGCGCTGCAATCCTACAAAGAAGTGGGCAGTGGCGGAATAAATTGTGTTACCGGTTTACATACCGATCACATAGCGGTGAAAATCACTTAGATTGGTGTCATATAAAGTATATCTTCCATACCTCTGATTGTTTAGATGCGATTTTTTATATAAGTATGTAACTCCTCTATCGATGTATGCAGATGTATTCAAAAGCAGTAATCTGTCAAACTAAAATTTGCAGATGTTCATGAAAGGTATGAAGCCTTCGGCATAGCCGAAGACAGCGCTGCTCTTACTTGTTTTTTTATAATTTCATACAAATCCAGAAAGTGATCATTTGATATACCTGAACTAAGATAGATATGGTTCTATTAGTATAACGATTTTTATTAGTGAATTTTAAAGTACCGAGACTGAACCAGACTTAAGATTTTTATAAATGAAATTGAGTTACACTCNGTATAGTAAATTTTACAACAAAGGCTTTATAACTTCAAACTTTGTAGACAAATTATGAAAATTTCAGGCTTTAAAGAGAATTTAAAAAAGAATCGAGAATGCAGTTTTATAGCTAATTAAATTTTACCATAATAATATGCAAATTAAAAGTGGCAAAGAATTAGCGTTGATTCTGATTAAAGAGTTTGATATTTTGTTGAAATTTTCAAAATTTGTCTACAAAGTTGGAAGTTTTGGGTTATAAATCCTTAGTTATAAAATTTACTATACTTCTTTATACAAATTACGAAATAAATTGACCATGAATATCGATAAAAAAGCGCTGCAGAACTTAGATGTGGATGAGTGTATGAACACTTGTGATCAGCTGATTAAGTCATCAACATTTTGATAAATTTTGGCTATTTTCCTTTTGTTTATTTAATGTTTAATAATTTGCCATAAAAGTCTAGCTCATTATATAACAAACTCCATATAAATCATCATTTCAAACTTTGTGCAATACTTATAAAAAATGTGCAGTTTCAGCTAAATTTTCAACGTTTTATTGAGATTTTTTAGAATTTTTGCACAAAGTTTGAAATTAGGATTTATATGGTGTTTGTTATATAATGAGCTAGACTTTTATGGGAAATTATTAAACATTAAATAAACAAAAGGAAAATAGCCAAAATTGATTAAAATGTTGATGACTTAATCAGCTGATCACAAGTGTAAATATCTAGTTTTAAGTTTTTCTATGAATACATGTCAGAAAATGGGAAACGAAAAATGTGATAAATAAAATTGCTTCAAAAGTGATTATTAATAAATGCAGTTTTGAATGCTCTCCCAGAGACGCTTTCAGGGATGTCCACAGAAAGATTTTGGGCGAGTGAAAGTGTTCCGTTTCGTGGTACTGCGTCAAGAACTGCAAAAAATAATTGGTTTGATTAATTTAAAATCACGCAATCCTGATAATAAGAAATGAAATTACATTGCATATTTCTTTCCTTTGCTATATTATGAAGCACAGCAACGGCAAAAATTATATTTTTGACCGTATCTAAGTCTACCCGAATCCTTTCCAGCACTGACTGAAATTTCGATTTAATTTCTCCGTTTAAGCATTCAATTTTAGTTCTTGTTGTTATGTGACTTCTATTATATCTGCTTAGAAAAAATATAAATTATAAGTTTTCAGAGCAAAGTTTTGTTAATTACCTTTGTTCTTTTTCTGTCGTCGGATCCCGAACTGGTGTTAACATGATTGAAGAAGCAGGATAGCCTCCATCACCAAGCAGTACGCCTTTATGTACATGCTTTGTTGCTTCTAAATTTGTTTTTAATCGACACATATTCCAGATCCTAGCATCATGAACAGAACCACGGGTTCTTGCAACAATGTCCAAAATTTTACAATCGGCATCGCAAACAATCTGCAAGTAAGAAAGTGTAAGCTTTTGTATGCTAATACGGTTGCTTTTTTATATATGTTCATACGAACTTGTACATTTAATGAATAGTAACCCTTCGGAAATCGAGCTACATTAAAAAAATTCTTTTTTACAACATTGATTTCACCGGCCTCGTTTGGAAATTTGACGAAATCTGGTAGGAACAAAGCGATTCTTTTAGTTGTCTTTAATAATTCGACTTATTGTTGGTTGTGACAAGCCATGAAGATCACCTGAAACAAAGCTTGCGCCATGAATTAGGAACAAAATATTTGCATAAGTACTTGCAAATACATAGGTATGTACTTACCAATATAAATTTGTTGAACGTTTCGTCCCAAAAATATTAATGTACAAAGTACTTGCAGTGGTAAAGAAACAGGAAGGCCTTTGTTGCTATTTTCCGAATTCGTTTCCAGCATGTCAATTATAAATTACGATGTAGCTTTATCGAACCTGTACCGCGCATAAAATTGCTCTTTATCCAATTCAAATGGATCACATCGCACTTTATAACTTTTTACTTTTCTAATCAATTCTAGATCTTCCCTTCAATCCANGATCTTCCGAAATTGCAAAATCGCGTTCAATCCGCTCCATGTTTACTTTATTTTGTTGTTTCTACCATCAGCTCGTAAAATATTTTATACTAGTTACGACTTAGTTGCAGCTGCAGCCGAAACTAAATTTTAAGTTGGTACTTAGCCAGAAAGTCGAAACTAAGGCGACTATGAATAGCTTTAGTTGTGACTTAAAATAGTTTCGACTTAGTTGAGTACTAAACATGACTATGAATATGCGCCATTGAGTTGGGACAGATGAAGAACCAGTACCGTCCCTTTTCGAGCTAGCTCAGCGCAAATTCTGAACCAGTTTGATTTGTTGCAGGGATTCTTATGGCATTTTGGTTGTGTGCATCTACTACATCTTTACATGTTAATAACATTGATAAGCAATGTACATTAGGGCGGGTCGAAAATCTAATTTTTCTCAGATCCCTTGGTAATAGTGAAAATATATTGTATCATGAAGTCAACAACAAGCCTGCAAAATATTAGTATTTTATTTTAGTTCTAAGAGCCCGCGCATCGACCGCAAAGTGACCCACAGAACACTAGTCGAATAAGACCAATTCTTGTTAAAAATTCTGGGTTCAGTAAAAAGGGTTGGTGCATATTATTATATAATGAATCCGTTAACGCAAAAGATAAAGTCAAATATCATTTCTCGCAGCACTTTAGCTTATCGTTAATCTGAAACTTAACTATTTTCAAGGAAATTTTAATTGTTCTCTTGATAATTGCACTGGCCTATAGTCAAAAGATGTGATGAACAGCATTAATATTGCTGGCGTGCTGGCATGTCGCTGGTTCCAAATATTCTAATCTTTTTTTAATATTAGCTACAGTTTGCGAATTTTTGCAAATATAGGGACAATTTCGGTAACTCTAATATAAAAGCCATTATTTTCCATCATCGTGGAAAAATTTTGTTTATGCAAATGGGTCTGGAAACACTGAACAGGCACAACCTCTAGAAACACTAATTGGTTTACTTATATTTATGCATACAATATAAAAATTGCAAATATAAGAAAATAACAAAAAACTTTGTTCAAAATTTTTTTTGTTTAAAAATAATTTGTTTATAATCTGAGCGATTTTAATCATATTATTATCAAAAATCGGTAGCATTAAGTCTCGCCTTCAATTTGGTAATTATTAAGTACCGATCGAGTAACATTTACCAAAGTTATATGGAAAAATTTAAGTGGATCTCCAGCTTTTTTCTAAAAAAATTTCTCTTAAATTGTATAAATAACTTTTAAATGAAAGAGCCGGATTACGGAAAAGGGTGTCAGGGAGTGACTTTTTTCGTTCAAGCTAAATGCAAAGCAATATCGTCCAATTGGAGAGTCCTCAAAAGGATTTCCCAGGATATGTTAAATACTATTGCATTTACCTACAGTCACTTTTTCACATCATGGAATTAACTAAAATATTTATGTATATCTAAACACTTATTGCACGTCCCCTACTTTCATATAACGGCAGAATTAGAGACCGCGAACAATTTTCAAGACTGCATAAATGGACTTAAAATGGGCGTTTCTCACCCTAATTGTATTATGTTAATGTATATAAATACTTATATACTTGAAACTACAATTAACTTATCAAACGATTCGTAATCTTTGACAATACATGTTTGACTTCATTCACCACAATCTTGAAAACTGACCAAATCGGCCCATGGCCCACTTAATATTATATAAACATCCGAAAACATTAGATCGTTTGAAATATATCTCGTCTCACTTTTTTGAATTTTTCATTTGGTTGCTGAAGCAATGAAGAATTGAAAATTCATAAAGGAAAATTATAGTTTTTGTGAGTTTTATCTTAATACCTTAAAAACGTGTAGACTTATTGAAAAATGATAACTGAACGTGAGATACTAAATTTAATAACCCTTAATTTGATATATCGTCCTATTTATAACAATTAACGCATACCATAGATATTACAAGCCAAAGTTAAATTTTAAAAATTCATACACTTTGATTCAATTGCGCGGGCTAAAGATAAGTTTTAAATTAATCTTTCGTGGCCAATAACAATTGGCTTAGACCTAAGACATCATAATATTACTATTACAATACGGTCAAATGCCTTTTATTTTCCCCCATAAAAAATCGACCCAGCCTAATGTACATATTTTCCATTTGTAGCACCACAGGGTTGCTTTGCAGCATTGACATTTGGTAGGTGCTCCTCGTGATCCTTAGCAAATAATCCCAGGATTTTCGGGATTTGTGATTTGCACTGATGGCAATCATAGAAATTCCTTTTCTTGACCAGTATTGGCTATATTTCTTTTTTTTTATTAAATTAATATATTTTTTTTTGTGAATGTCTAACTCATTATACATATAACACCGTGCGATAGTAAATCCATGGCCAAGTATAGTAAAATTGCGTTTTTAGTTTTAACTCTGACGTCAGTAATTCAAAAATGATTTAAAAATTTCAGTGAAAATTCCTTGGAGAAGAAGTATGGGTTCCAAATAAAAGAGGAAATTATGTAGAACTTATGGGGGTTCAATTTTTCGGTGCATAAGGACTGGTAAGTATTGAAAACCTCCTTTTAAAATTATATCCCTGAAATTTCGCAATATTTGTTTTTGAAAAAATTATATGTTAAGAACTTATATAAACTCGGTAACATCCTCGAATTTCGTGGTTCTAACTTTATGAGCTTAAAAAATTACCTATTTGTCCTTGTGAATCCAACAAATTTAAGTTTTTTTTTTAATTCTAAAGAAATTTCCTCTTTCATTTCATATGTTTGAAATTACAAAGTTCTTTAAAATAAATCCTGACGTCAGAGAGAAAAAAATGCCACTTTAAATAATAAAGTAGGTTTCACACCAATTTATTAATTATTTATTTTATGGTAGGAGAGTTTCGCAAAGAATATAGAAGCAATTTTTTTCGATTTAAGTTGTTGAAAGTCCCCGGACTAATCCTGGGAAAATGTATATCTCTAGTGCATACCGTTATGTATAATGTGCATGACCAATTAAATATATAAAAAAATACATGCAGTGGTCAAAAAATTATAGCCGAACCACTTTTTGTCAAGTTTTAACGTATTATTTTTTGTTAGTTAATGTTGGTTATTTTTTTATAAAAAATATAGTTCTTTCTTTAACAAACCCCATGAAAATCCAAGTTTCCAACTTTGTGCAATACTAAAAAAAATCAACACTCTTTCGTACAAAATTTCGAGCTTTTTTAAAAATTTTGAAAATCAACCATAATTTTTAGCCATTTGAAACTTGTACTTTACTCTACTAGAATTCAATGGGCTAGAAAACTGCATATTCAGAATCTAATTAAAAACTTTAAATTTTTACGAAGATTTGTTGATTTTTTTTTAAGTGCATACATTTTTAAGGCAGTGTCACTCGATTCGTACGTTTGTACAGATTTGTGCATTTTTATATTAAACTATTGGTACAAAATAATAAAATTGGGACAATTTTTTTTTGTAGTCAAAATATTGGTACAATACAGCAGTCTTCTATTGAAAAATTTCAACAAATTATTTTTCGTGATTGGGATAAAGAAAAATATTTTGGTATTCACACGGGATACGATTTGCACCAAATTTCGGCAAATACCCAATCGTGTGACACTGCTTTTAAACTTGTATTTATACGGATGTTGTTAAGGAATTAACTATAAAAAATTAACCAAAATTAAATAACAACAAAAATAAAATTTTACATACATAAGTTGACTATGATTACTCGGCCGTCCTATCATAGTAGCACAATGCCACTAATACATATTTGACTTACAAACAAAATACGGGAGAAATTTCAAAATTTCAACCCTGTTTGTGTGAAATATTTTATTTTTATCAGTATTGTTCTTTTAATCAATATATGTTGAAATAAAAGTTAAAATAAAAAAATATTTTGTAGGGTAGTTTAAGGAGCTTTTCGGCCGATTTAATAAAAAGCAAGCAATGTTTCTATTTCCTTCTACGTGTTTCGATGTTTTTCACATCTTCCTCAGGGAGTCTGGTGTTTATTGAAAACAAAACATAAAAAACAAACAATTAGGCACACATGTACGTAAATAAAAATTATAACAAGTACAATACGTTGGTGTAACAATTTTTTCATGCAAAACATAACTTACATTGAACATCAAACAAAGAAAATATAACAAAAAATACACACTCACCCTTATTCTAGAACCCGAATTTTCGTAATTCGAAATTCGTAGCTACGTCACGAAAAACGAAAAATCGACATGCTGCAACCCTTGCGGAAAAATGTGCAGCATTGCCAGCTATCAGTTGATTTTCGAAGACAGCTGTATGAAGGAAAACAAAGTGGAAAAGGATTAAAAAAACACTCATCATGTGCTTGTTTATAGTAAAATTGGTTGATTTTAAATATTTTGAGGAAAATTATGGATTCTGATGGATTTGCAGCAGCGGAGTCCNAAGTTATAATACCCTTGTGCACAAGTGCGCTCGGGTATAAAAATTGCATGGTGCCAACGGAATTTATTAATAAGCTATGGTCGGAAATCTGAAAGAATTATTTTAAATAAAAGTTTAATCCTTTGATTACACGTGTATGTTAAAGTTTTTGGATTCGGGTTATGCGTTTGGACCCAACAACCTAAAATCATTGTACAAATAACTAAACCGGACCAAAGTTTCTTGATAAGGGGCAACAAAGATTCTTTTTTGCTCATTTATATAAAGAAGTGGATAAAAATATACGTATATGAGAAAGGCAAATTTATCTGATGTATTATGGAACGAATTTCCGTCATCCCTTGTCAANCTTCTGGTTGAATTGTTGAACCAAAAGCCAGAACTCCTCCTATGCCTGAACGTACTCAATCCAGTTAATGCAATAACAGCTTNACATTTGCCTTTTTGGTTGTTGTTGTTTCCGACAGGGTGGGTGTATGATGTATTATGGATCGAATTTCCGTCATCCCTTGTAAATTTGGTTTAGAGACAAACCGGTTTCGGCGTTGTGCCATCTTCAGTGTCATTTTTCGTTCTCGAAACGTTCTCAANGAATTGTTGAACCAAAAGCCAGAACTCCTCCTATGCCTGAACGTACTCAATCCAGTTAATGCAATAACAGCTTTTCCAAGCCATTGAAAACATGCAATTTGTTAGGTCCACCACCTGTTGCGCTTGCTTCTGCCTTCGCCGCGCTTAGGGATTGTAACTAAGTAGAACTCTCCTTTCTGTGTTGCTGGAGAAGAGGGGCTTCCGCATGTCAAACGTATACAACGTTTCTTGTGCATATCACAGTATTTTNTGCGTTTGGACCCAACAACCTAAAATCATTGTACAAATAACTAAACCGGACCAAAGTTTCTTGATAAGGGGCAACAAAGATTCTTTTTTGCTCATTTATATAAAGAAGTGGATAAAAATATACGTATATGAGAAAGGCAAATTTATCTGATGTATTATGGAACGAATTTCCGTCATCCCTTGTCAAAGGAGACAAACCGGTTTCGGCGTTGTGCCATCTTCAGTGTCATTTTTCGTTCTCGAAACGTTCTCAAAGAACGAAAAATGACACTGAAGATGGCACAACGCCGAAAACGGTTTGTCTCTAAACCAAATTTACAAGGGATGACGGAAATTCGATCCATAATACATCATACACCCACCCTGTCGGAAACAACAACAACCAAAAAGGCAAATGTATCTGTTTAAATAAACACCACTAATATTTCCTGTTTGCACATCCGACACAGAATTGTTTTCGTACAAAATTACGCAAAAAAGCTTACTCGTTCGTTTTTAGGCATGCTATTGTTACGAATTTGGAAAGTTCGAAGATACGATTCGGATTGCAGCATACCATTTCTACGATTCGTAGCAAAATCCGAATACGAAAGCGTTGCAGAATAGGGGTGACTGATATCAACTTATTTATTTATATTATATTTATTGTACTTCTGCTCGTCTGTTCTCCTATTGAACATTATTGCTGTCCTGTATGCGTAATTTATATTTCGTAAACCACTTTATGTTGTTGTTTATTTCGCCTTTCGTCTTCGTATGTAGATGACATATTCGCTATCGTAAGGAAAAAATCTTAAAAGTTTTTTATTCGCAACGCAGGAAAATCCAATTCACCACTGAAGTAGAAGACGGAAACAAGTTAGTCTTCCTAGACGTATAAATTCACCGTTCAAATAACATAATAAAAACGAATTGGTATGCGAAATCTATAGCATCCTCCAGAATGATCAATTATCATTCCAACCATCCGTGGACGCAAAAGAAGAATACAGCCATCAACCTCATTAAGAAAATCTATGCCTTAAGTGACCATGAATTCAGAAAAACCAACAGCAGGAAAATTAGAAACATATTGCATAAAAACGGGTATCCACAAAAAGCTGTTGAGAGGTTGATAGCAACAGCGAAAAACAAGCCAAAAGCAGCGCATTTCAATACTCAACCCGAAACTACAAACAACAAAAGATACACATGCGTCACATATATACAAGGAAAAAGCATCCAAAACAAAAACATAACATTTGCGCATAAACCACATAGAACGATCAGTAGAATTTTTAGCAAAACAAAAGACGAAATAAACAAAGAACAACAACATAACGTGGTTTACGAAATCAAATGCAATGGTAAAGCTAGCGAAGAATGCAATAAAATATACATAGACACAACGAAGCGCGCTCTCCGTATTAGAATAAGCGAACATAAAACGGACACAAGAAATAAGAAGACAACGACTGTATTAGCACAACATTTAACGAATAGCGGGCATACAGCAGACTTTGAAAACGCTAAAATATTAGATGTGGAGAACAGAGATAGAACGTGACTAACATTAGAAAGTTTGCGAATACAGCAAAAAATACAGAATGCAATGAACTTTAAGGAAGACGTCGACAATATAAATTGCGCATACAGGACAGCAATAATGTTCAATAGGAAAACAGACGAGCAGAAGTACACTTAAATATAAATAAGTTGACATCAGTGTGTATTTTTTTTTATATTTTCTTTGTTTGATGTTCAATGTAAGTTATGTTTTGCAGGAAAAAATTTTTACACCAACGTATTGTACTTGTTATAATTTTTATTTATATACATGTGTGCCTAATTGTTTGTTTTTATGTTTTGTTGTCAATAAACACCAGACTCCCTGAGGAAGATGTGAAAAACATCGAAACGCGTAGGAGGAAATGAAACCAGTGTTGCCAACTTATGATTTTCAAAAAGCACCAAAAACTTGGAAAAAAGGCGTTTTACCAAACTAAAAGCACCAATTTTTTTTTAATCAAAGGATGCTTTTTTCATAACAGTTTGTATTTAACAAAATCAAAAAATTAGCAATATTTACAAGAATACATACATAAATCAATACACAAAACTTTTTCGCTCATAACGATTGAATAGCCTCTACACATGCTATGATGACTCATGTTTATGACGTTGTACCGAAGTACTGCCCATTAAAGCTGGTATATCTCGAGAACAAAAATCGAATCGCAACAAACGAAAAAAGAAAAGTAGAAATTAGCAAACAATTTGATGTTTTCATTATATAACCTCAAGTATCGCCAAAACCCGTTTTTTTTGGCACTTTAAGGTTAGGATATCTAAAAATTGTAGTGCTGGAGCAATTGTTCGGCCAGATTTGGATTCAGCACCCAGAAACGGTGTGTTTTACTCAGGAGGTAACAAAAAATCAAAATTTGTGCAAATAATTAGAAATGAAAAAAAGAAATACTTAACTTACCTGCGTACTAGCATTTTCAACTTCAGCTTTTTATCAATCATGGTTGTATTTTAGTGCATTTAAATTTGTATATTCTTGTAAATTCCGCATCTTCATGTGACACCGCAGCTTATAATATTTCAAATAATTTCAGGTTTTAACTATTTCGGAGTAATATTAGTTCAAAAAAAGCACTAAAAAAGGCACTAGGCACTAAGTAACTTTTTTTGGCTTTTTAATTTTCAAAAAGCACTAAATCTAGTGCTTAAAGCACCAAGTTGGCAACTATGAATGAAACATTGTTTGCTTTTTATGCAACCGGCCGAAAAGCTAGTTAAACTACTCTATAAGAAATTGAAAGTTGGTCCTAGAAACATAACAATAAAAAAAATATTTTGTCAGAACCCCCACCAAAAAAATCCTGGCTACGGCCCTGCATGTATTTCCAAAGATATTTGAACACCCCTAGAGCAAAGAAGTTTAGAAATTCTTTGCGACTATGCTTTCATTAAATTAAATGATCTTCTTGCCTAGGTTTAAGGGGTCGCTATAAATATTTCTCTATTTCTAAATCGGCGCCTTTTTGTTGTACGGTCGCTGCCTTATCTACCCATCATTTGGCTATCCACATCACTACAAAAACTGGAATCAGCATCAACGCCATTGGCGATTTCCTTAAACTTTGCCAAATATCCTGGCGAGTTTGCTCTTCAATAGAATCTTTCACTCGAGTTCAGCCTTTTTCATATGATTCAACTGGTTTTAGTCAACTTGTCAAAGAAGGTTAAATCAACTACACAAACAAAAAAGTAACATGATTTTTCCAAACAGCGTTATTTTCAGGGTTTCCATACTAGCGATTTTAAAATTTTGAACAAAAAAAGTTGTGAGGACCAAATATCCCTGAAGAATTTGGCCCACACAAATACCCGCCATCAAAGCAACCAGCGATGCAATAAACCACAGCAACACAAGCCAAAGCAGCCAGCCACACAACAAAGCGCGGCAACACAAGTCAAGCTTGGAACACTTTGACGACAGCAAGCGACAAGCAGCATCTGTCAAATTTTAAATACACACGTTCTTACGGACACAATTATTTTGACGACAGCACGACATCTTGGCTGCAGGACTGCAATTGTCGACGTCGCCAAATTAAATCTATTTCTAATTTTGCCGGCGACAATGAGTAGATGTAGTGCTGCAAAATTAAATTGTCGCAAAATTAATCACATATTCTTGATTGTTCATGTTTTTCTTATTTACTTAAATAAAAATACACAATTTGTGAAATAAATATACCAAAATGTCAAACTTTAAAATCAGCTGTTTGCTATGTCGCTGAGGTCTTCAAAATGTTTAATATGCTGGCTTCAAGGCGACATTTGTCGACAAAATGATGTCGCTGTCGCTACGTCGTGAAGTTGCAGTCGTCAAAGTGTTCCGAGCTTTATAGAAACTCCCGACAGCCTCTTCGTTGCTATGACAACGCAACATCACACAGCAACATGTAGCTGCGCGACCACGCAACATCAAGCACCTATCAAAGATACAACACCAGGGTGTCCAGATTGTTTAAAAAAAAGTGCAATTTCTGAAAAAAAAAATCGCCAAAAATCGCCAGGTTTTTTTTAATAAAATTCATGAAATCGATTTAACAAATCTTTTATTTTAAAACTGAGATCTTGTTATATATAAAAACTAATATAATACCTTTGCTAATAAATAACACAAATCACTTATGTAATAGTGATGTAAAAACAATTTTCTTTAAAAATACGCACACTTTTTAAAAATATTTGTTTCAACACATTTTGCGATAGGACTGCGCAATTATTAAATTTATTATAACTCATATTAATTGATTAATCGCACAATCTGCTTTTAAGAGCTCGGCGCTAAAAATGAAATAAAAAACTAAAATAAGGCGAGATCAGCTATTTCTACAATTTTTTCAAAATCACCTATGGTGTATGAATCATTTACATTTCTGTTGTCATATATTGAGCTATTCAACCTTGATAACATACTGTTTGATTTTGGAAACGTTTTCCAGCAGAAACTATTAGCCTTCATATAACACTTTATTCGAACTATTGAATTAAGGCTTTCTAACCTCATCCTATTTCGAATCTTAGTTTTTGTTGAATTCATTACGGAAAAACGCGCTCAACAAAGCATGTGAGTGCGGCAAGAATAATAATATGAATTTACTTGTATTTCCAAACATTTTATCGCCTGTTTCGGTTTTCACTCCGTAGGCAATTATCCAAAATTCTTCAGAGGCGGATGGAAAGGTTCTGAAAAAAGTTATTCGATGGGAAAGTTAAAGTTTTAAATATTCAGTTTCCGCTGCTTTTCTTTCCTTCAAAGTCAAATAGTGAATTGGCAGGTCCCTCAAACTCACCCTCTTGTGATTCACACACTTTTCTGGTGAAAAAAATCACAGCTTTTTTAAAAGTATTTAGTTAACTAGGTTAGGGATGCACAGCAGAGGTGCACGCAGTCGACGTCGCGGGCAGACTGCGAGCACGCGAGCGTGATAGGCGAGGTGAAGTGAGCTGTACGGAGATGGCAACGTATACATATTAACCACTACACACTTATTTTCAAGTAAAAATGCGTGTATGTATGTGTACTGTTGTGACAACTGAGCCAGTGTGGCATCAGGCCACCAGAAAAAGCCAATTTTTCCAAAACAAAAGTTTTTATTAGATATCATGTTTAATAATTTTTTTGATTCAGTAAAAAATGTATATACATATCCATTTCCTCACGTTTTTATTAATAAATTAATTTCAATACATTTATAACAACGCAAAACATATTTAATTTACCTATTCCTCACATTTTATTCAGTAAATGAATACCATCTAAATGTAGAATATTAGTGTAGAGTGTATATATATATATGTACCTATGCATTCGGTGTGCTTAAATTTAAAAAGCATCACTAAATAACGCACCAAGCATTGAATTCCAATTATTTTGGCTTTTNAATCCCTCGCATGAGTTATTATCGGTAAAAAATTGGGTACGCTCAAATCTGGCATCGCTGCAGCATGTACTTTGTCACGCCAGTGAAACAGTGTTGATATTTTAAGTACAATTGTATTTTTTTCAGTACAATTAATTTTAAAAAGTACAAAAGTACAAAAGTACAATTTGCCGATTTTAAGTACAATTTCAACATCAAAAATGCTTTTTGTACCAACCGCTCAAATCTCTTCTAGCACTATGATTCGTAATCCGTTTACATTTAATTAAATGGATAAACCTATATTTCATATTTGCTACAAAACGAAATTATGAATTGTAATTTTGAATGTAAACGTGATTGTGAACAGTAATATTAGTGATGTGCGTTATGGTGATTGCGATTTCTTATCACCGGCGGGTGAAATATCCCTCATCGCTATTTATTTTGAAAAAATCTTTGGAAATGCAATTTATCTAATGGCGATCCTGCAGAAATAGAAGTAATTGAGCAATTCGGGGTTTGAAAGTAAAAAAATGTATGTATATTCCATGCGTTGAAATTATAAATTTCCCTTGAGGATTTCCATTTTATCGATTGTGATCTCATTTTATGTTCATTAATATGAACTGACCTACATATATAGTGCATTAATGTTTTATCATCATTGTCTTCATCTTTGTCAAAATTACACGGTAACCCGGTATTTATTTTATTTTTTTAAATAATTTTAATTATTTTTTTTTATAAAATTAAATTAAAATTTAAAAAATCAACAAAGTTTCATCAAATTTTCACAGTTTTTGTTCAGAATTTGTAGACATGTTTTGGGCTAACATTTTTGTAGTCCATTCATTCTAGTATAGTAAGGTGAAAGTTTGAAGTGTCTAAAAAATACCATTGATTTTTTGAATTTTTCTGTGTGCGGTGTTGCGCACTTTCTTCCATATAACGAACGTTCGCATTGAATGAATGCGCGTGTAGCGTTGTTGTTTTTTATTCCAATATTTTAAATCAAGCTTTATTTGTATAGTTTTTGTTAGACAATGATAAATGATGTTAAAAAATTTCAGTATGGAAGAAAAAGTGCAACACCTTCAACGAAAAAAGTTCTCAAAAATCTACGCGAATTGAATGTACTATCTCGATCATTTAAACATCTCGGACTCGCCTACCACTAAAAATGATTATTTAAATCTAAAGTATATATTAAATGCTATTTAATATTTGCTTTAGAGAAAAAATTTCGACAAATTTGTTTAAACAAAAATGTTAAGCGCATATGCAGAATGTGGAAGCGAGATTCTTCTGCTTGCGTTTCTACGTTTATATCATTTATCAGTTTAAGCACATAAGATTAAAGGTAAAAAAAATATTTTTAATTGCAGATCCGAAAGAAATATTTATTAGTTACATTGAGTTACGCAAAAATAGTGCCGAAAATCAATCGATTGTGCTGAAGGTGCTGGCTGCTTCCGAAAGGGCCGAAAATGGCACAATGCACACTCATTTTCCATCACTGTCACACATACAATCTCACTATTCTGTTGACTTCGTTTTCCCCTTCCGATAACTTTTTGCTTCCGCGCTTTCCCAGCACCGCTGTGCAAAGCTTTGCACGCGCAGTCGCCCGCGACACATATGCGCTGATTTGGGCATCCCTAAACTAGGTAATCGTTTCAAAAGTTCTTCGATTAGCGAGATTAAAATTTTTTGACAGTCTTTTAATATGCTTCTTAAGTCAAGTTTATCACGCAGTTCATTAGCCTCTTTGCAAAATTACCGTGTATATTTTTATAATTGGAAAAAATTTATTTGAAGGAAAAAAATCGCCAAAAATCGCCAATGGCGCGAAATCGCCAAATCTGGACACTCTGTACAACACAGCCGATCAACAGAGAGTCAGCACGAGACTGTGGTCGTGAACAGACGGCTACTGGCAAGAAGTGACTTCATCTGCACCGGCTCCCGTGTCGGGCTGGATTCCACTTCTGCAACAGCTGCTGGTAAGGGTGATTTCTTCTGCCCGGCTTGAGTGTCGGGCTGGACGTCACCTTCCCAGTTGCAGCGCCACAAGCTACACACCTCAGTATATCCAGTAAACAAACTTAGTAGCTGTTTTTTTCCACCAAATTTGGTCCCCATAAAGGACTAGAGTTGCAGGCAACGCTTTATCGGCAATTAGGGTGTTGTGCAGCAATTAAATGTGGTGAAAATGATTTTAGAAATGGATACAAAAATATTGCAGTGCGCTTGAACATCTCATGTTTAACTGAAATATACATAAATGTATTAAGAATACTTATTTTATTAATACCCATTTATTTATTTACTGTGTCGAAGTGGTTGCACAAATATTTGTAATTTAGTATTTAAGTTAATTGTGAAATATGTATATTAAATGCGCAAATTAAGTTATGGGAGCGACTTGTTTACATGGAATTGGTGATAAGGCTGATAGAAATACTTTAAATAAAATGTGAATGTGCTAAAATCTCTTTTCAGCATATAATTATACTTCTTAACTTTTTTTCCGAAAATTTGCACACAGGGTCGAAATTATGCGAGTAACATTCAGATATCGTCGCTTGGATGAAAAATTGTCGTCAGTGCCATTTTTGTTAACTGTTTTTGGATATCTCCTTTAGTTTCCGAGTTTTTGGCTAAACATTTGTTGGTAGTTTGATACAAATTAAGTTAATAATGCAATCGTACCAAAATAATCAAGATCTTTCAAATAGTGTCATCTGTTTTTGAATATCTTCTTTAATTTCCGAGATATTCAGTCTTATCATGAGTTTCATTTTCCCGAACCCGGTTACTTTCTCACTTCTCGTTTCCGTGTATTCACTACGGATGGCTGAAAAAATTTCGGAGGAAATTGTAATCGGGCGGAACTCACGATAAGGCTGATTGAGTAAAAAGTATCGTTAATTTAGTAAAAAATTGTATCACTTTTTGGCGTATATCATCCAAAGTGACTGCAAAATTGTTGACAAATGTCCCATACTACAAAATTTTATTAAAGAAAATCCTTCTTAAACTAAAAAAAAAGATATTTTAAGAATTTCGTAAACTAGAAGCATTCTCAGACACTTTGGAGAAAATCTGTAGTCGTGGTTTTGAGAAATTGCATTTCAAACTTATATCGTGATTTCCTGAAAATTGCCGGAAGTAACATGCGACAATCTTTTATCCAGGTGACGATATAATATTTAGCTAAAATATGCATCTAAACAAATTATAATTGTCATTATTTTCGAAGACAAGTAACAGATATATATGTACATATATTAAATCTGAACTAGCGCTGTGCTTGTATATTTATCTCTCTCTAACGCCATTAATTCTGTATACATATGTATTCTATGACAAAATATTCACGATAAATTTTCGTAGATTTTTATTTACATCACTTGATACATAAATATTGTTCTAAAAATGTTTGTTTTTACTAAATAATAGGAATAAATATTTAAATATTTAATAAACCTAACCAACTTTTAGTTGCTCGGAGCTAATTTTGGAAGGCTTCCAAAAATATTTTCATAGACGGTACATGCAACCCTGGGTGCAGAATTAATGAGCTGAAAAACCAAAACAAATAGTTTTAAATATTTCAGAAGATTATCTATAGTTTCTTTTACATCATCAAAATTGAGAGCTGTGCCAGCGAACATCGCGTATTTCTCCGCCTTCCTTATTAGCTCATGTATGTAATATATGTATACATATTCGATAAGGCTGTGCTCGAGGCACATATGGCTCGAAACCACCAGGTTTTCCTTCGTTTACTGGAGGACTTGACCATTTGCTCGGCTTTTTAAGAACCTCATCTACAGTCGGTGGAGGGCTATGGGGTGAAGGCTCTGAAACTGATGTTGGTACCATTTCTCCAGCAGCTAGAGGATCATGCAGTAGGGCATTAGCTTCAGCGCTAGCCACCACTAGCACCAAATTTACCGCCGTCGTCGGCAATTGTGAATACAAGCAAGTTCGGCAAGTGTTTGGAGCACATCGTAAATAACGCCACACGAGTATAAAGCATTTACAACATTTTTATCAAACAGAATTTCATTTATTTATACTTTTTTAATACAATAATAATAATGCTGCAACAAGACAAACTTACTTTCCGAAATTCGATCCTGCTTATCGGCATAATTTTCCAAATGTGCCTGCGCTGCTACTTCCATAGTAATATCATAATTTTCCAACTGCGCCTTTTTTGTTGCCTCAACGTATCCTGAAAAGAAATAAATTTACATTAAACAATAGAAATAGCAAAAATTGGCAAACAAAATACTTAATTTTGTTCTGTTGTCAAATTTCTGAGAAATGTGAATTTACCGCGATGCAATCCAGCAAGAACAAGGACCAGGGATGCATTTCTAAGTAAAACTATTATTCAGCGGCAATACTCAGAGCGCTTTAATCAGCAATATTAATTTGTATATTATAAGTATTAATCAGAGTAAATAGATTATATTGTTTTTTTTTCAAAAATTATTGCTTTATATATATTTGCTTTTCAAATATTTCTTAAGTTACTTTCATTAGTATGTACTGAAAAGCAACCATGCGTGTAAGAAATTGTTTGATACCTAAAATTTCACCTCTGGAAACTTTATCCCCATAAAGGACTTCACCACAGTTTTTTACTGGATATACTGAGCTACACACGCTCTCACCTCAGCCTCTCGTAAAACCGCGTACGGGCGACACTCGTAGTCAGCACCGCCGTTAGAAGGGGGACGTCAACAGCGCCTACAAGAGCGCTACTCACCAGAGTGCCACTCACCGGCGCGAACATATAGCGACGTCATCAGCGCCAAGAGAGCGCTACTCTCCGGCTTCATCAGAACGCCACATACCGGCACGACAGGTGATAGCAGCACCCTTTTATTTTTCTTCGGCTCACGGCTTCGTTGGAGCAGTTGATTGTTTATTGTTTTCTGTTCTCTTTCACATCCTTCGTATGAAATTTTTGACAGTCCTCGCCGCAAAAGCAAAAACAAAATACATGTACATTTTGTTATTGTTATTTATTTATTTATTTATTATTATTCCAACACAACAACCCACTGGTTATATTTCAGCGTTAGATGCAATAGGAACAGATTTCATATATAAATAACACTAAATACAATTTAATCTTAACAGTTACACTTCACTGCTTATTAACTATTTATATTAGAGAAAGAGAAAGATAGAAGAGATGAAAAAATAAAAGAGAGAAAAAGAATCGGCTGACAGAGGGCTAAATGATTACAATTTATCGTTCCCTTTCGGCATAGAATGTAAATAATGCTTTCTTGAAATGCAATGTGGCCTTAATGCTTCTGAGTTTAAGTGGTAGTTTGTTCCAAAGACGGACAGTATAAACGAAAAACTGACGCTCGGATATTATGGAGTTGAACTTAAGATGCAGGAGTTGAAGTGATCGCGATGACTGTGTAAATTGAAGTCGATTTTTCAGATGCGTATGTGCACCTATTACCAAGATTTTATGAAGCATTGTTAGGCACTTAAGCTTCAACAAATCAGTAAGTGATATTGAGGATACCTTGAGAGCCCATGGGGAGATGTGGTCATAACGTTTTTTACAATAGATATATCTTGCGATGTTATTATACAGTACATTGAGTTTTTGTTCGACGTTTACTATATTTGTTATTGTCTAAAGCAAGTTTATTTCAAGAAAAAATAGCAACAGTTCAAGAAAGAATATTATAATATATGTATGTATGCAGATGAAAACTAGATAACTAATGAATATGATTTGTGTTTTCAATTGTTATTCAGAACTTTCTTTTCCCATTAATGTCGTTCATATAATAAATTCAAGGATGCCCGGTATTGACTAAAAAAGTTTCGGAAATTAGCTTCATTCGCAGAGTCTGATTCATCAGCAATTTCCAGTTTTACAGCTGCTGGCATCTGCGGAAAATCCCTTTCTGTTTCGGTATAATTAGTTTTGAGGTCTTCTTTGATGTTTGATTTGAATTTTATGAACTCTTCCATTGAAATTTCAGTTTCAGTCTCTCGCATGCTACAAATATTCGGATTATTCTCGCTATTAGGTAGGTTATCATTTACATCATCTTCATCGTCGTTATTAAAAATTGGCTCCAAAGTGGAGGACAGATTCAAAGAATTTAAAGATTGTTGCGAAAGAGATGGGGTCTGTGGTGTTGCCAACCCATAATCTGTCTCCCCAGGTTGAGCCATACCACCCAATAGTTCACTTGAGGAATTATTTTGTTGATTAGGACTAAAAATATGAAATTATTTAAAACTGATATTGAAAAAAAAATACTTTCGTACCATATTTCAACTACGATTTTTTTTACTTCCATTGAGCCATCTTCGTACATCGGCAAGTAATCTCCAAAGAAATGTAAGACCTGTTCTTTGCCGCAATTTCCATAATAGCCAGCATATTCAGGCCGAAAATCTTCTCCTAAATGCAACACCGAGTCATGGGGATTCTCAAATAAGTCGACAGGTAATTCAATAACTTGCTCTTCTTCCGCTGACGCAACGCCCGCACGACCTAGCCCATCTGATTTAAGGCGGCGTTGTTGAGCTTGAATAGCTGCGCATTCGTCAGAGGCTTGTAACTTCTCTTCCAAAATGCAGGTTTCATTTTGGAAACACAAAATTGTTTGGAAACGTAGCCCACTTTTCTGAATGTTTGATAAACCGCCGTGTGACATAAAACACAGATCACCCAACATTCTATCGGCCACCTGGCGGTACTTCAGTTCCTCGGCTAAGCGCTGTAATTGAACGGTTGTATCTGTCCTAACATTTTTCTCTGCCTTATCAATTTCACCCAAAAGCTGATAGGTATGACGACGAATTTTCGCCAATAAGTCCAGACGATGTCGTTGGAAGTTTTCGTTCTTATACTGCAATAGTAAGTCCTCTTCCGCTTCCGGTGTGGCGTTCAATCGATCAAATTTGAACTGCTCAAGATGTTCCAAGAATATGGAGCGGTTCTTTATTTTGAATATGAAATGCGTCGAGTTCAAATAGTCCTCAAGTGCTACTAAATCAAGCAATATTACAGTTCCGTCCCGATTCCAACGTAGAAAATCGTAGAAATCCAAATGGACAACTAACCACAATTTGTACGGAAAGGGAAAATTCAAGATGTCTTGCCTAGTAACGAATGAAGACATTTCCGTTGAGCTCCCTATTGGAAGCACAAACGATTCAGCTTGATTTTGCATTTCTCAAAGAAAAATTTCGCAAATTAACAGAGAATTATTTTTATATATGTATATTTTATTTTTTATTTTTCAAAATAACCTAAATTTACGTGTGAAAAAACGAACGGAAGAGGAAACGTGAAGCCGACTGCAATAGGGTTGCAAACCCTTGAAAATGGTAAATGTTCTATGTGGAGGTTTGGATAAAGCGAAGGCATAATTCGGCTTTAAATGAAAGGAGATTAAATAAAAGCCTCAATTCAAATTTAAGTGTTATAGTTGAAATTTGCGAGAAGTTTTTAAATTTATATCCTTTCGTATTATGTAAGGAATAAATTAAAAAAAAGAAAGTATTACTGATGCCCACTAAACTAGTAGTACTAATAAATGAATCCATATGCATGGATAAAATAAAAAGTAAAAAAAAAAAAATAAATAAAATTACTAGATTTCAGTAATCGGTTGTAAACTGTTAAAAAATAAAAAGAAGTTGTAATTTTTGTCCATAGAAACGAAAGCGGATAATTCATATTTTGCAACACAAAAACATCGTTCGTGAAGATTAAGTGCTTTGGAAAAAATTCATGTTTGAATGCACAAGGGTAAAATAGAGTTCTTTTCAATATCCCACCAGTTTCATTCATTCAAATGATAGTTACATAAAACTAGGCAATCGTTTGATATTTATACAATTTTATACATTAGTTATCGTTCTATGTTAAAATATATCTTCCGCTGTTGTTTAAGCTCCGACGGCATAGTTATAATTCACAATTGATCACATTCTGGAGTAAAATGTCCCACCAGTCATAATTGAATTGCTTTGGCGGTAATAAATATTGAAAATCAAAATGGAAGCTGCAAAAAGCACAAAAAAGCGTACGCTACTTGCAAGTTGCAAAATATATAAGTTTAAACAATTTCAGCAACTCACATAAATAGAGCTTTCGCACGAGTGCTGGTTTAGTTTAAACATCAGATATAATCAGCAATAAAAATTTCCATATTTGTTTCCAAAACCGCCTAAATCATCATAGTGGCAAAAATGAAATTTGGTAACCCTGAACTGCAGGCAGAGTTTCATACGTCAAATCGTTATTCCAACACAAAATTTTGTAAAATGGCAGATAGATGAAATCAAGGCGTATTTAACAAGGTGGTGTTGGGGCGACAGCTGAGTTTTTCGCCGCGGAGGGCATTACGTCAAAATAATGTGTTTGTTGTAAAGGCCTGTATGCAGTTCTCAAGAAAAGCTAAAATTCCATACAAAATGACGTACAAGAAATGGCTAAGAAATTTTCTTAAGTCAAATTTCCTTCAGGCAGTACGCTGTTCTTAAGAAATTTGCTACGCTTTTTACTACGGTTTTCTAAAGTTTTTTGCATCCATACAACAACGTTGGCAACAAATATGATTTAGCTATAAGCAGCCTAGTTTTTACCGGCAATAGGTTTTGAGTTGACCATTTAGTAGGGACACGAATTTCGATACGATACGATACCATATCGATACTTTTGGCATTCGATACCGATATTTTCTACTCGATAGTTTCAAAACGACATTTTTTGGAATCGAGTACCAGAACCCTAGTATCGTATCGAATGTCATAAACTCACATTCCAACACTGAGGGAAAACATTTTAGAATAAAAAAAAACGTGCTCAATTGAAAAAATACGCATATGAAAGAGCACCAACCCAACTCGTTTTAAATTTGAGTATATACGTTATCAAATATGTGGTTGTGAAGTGCACAGATGATTTTTCGTAATTAAGAAGAACAAAATTAATTTTATGTTCCGTCTGATGGTAATTCAACCCGGACCCTCTCGGCCGCAACCAATTGTATCAAGCGTCTTTGCATACTCAGCTACAGCCATACATGTAAAGGTGTTTTCAAATGTTGAGTTTGAATCAACATCACAGCTCGCGATTAGTGTAATTAGTCTGTTCCAATAGCAGTCCGGTTTACAGGATTTAGTCAGAACTTACAGGAAGTCGTTCCTATTGACATAAAACCTGTAAGTGGGAACACCTTTCAGAGAGTAACTGAGCGACTGTTCCTAGTCGGAAATTACATGATTTAGTCCGGAGTTTTTTTCCTGTAAGTTCATGAAAAGTGTCAAACGATCAGCTGATTTGCATGTGCAAACAAAAACAGAAAGCGGTGGAAGCAAAGAACCTTATATTTGTTAAAAAATGCAAGTAAACAACAAAATATTTCAATATGTGTAGATTTTAATAATTAATTAGTGATATTTCAGCCAAATCAGTGTTGTACAAATGACATGTAAACAAACCGACTGACGTCGGTAAAGTAGGTACAATTGTACCTTTTTCCGACGTTTGATGACTTAAGCTATCTGCACACTTGTCGTCCAATCATAGTTGCGTTATCGTCTCGCCCTGAAATTTTGAGCCGAGCACATGCATCTAAAAGGAGATCTGCACACTTGTCGTTATCGGCTAGTAATCGGCAAATCGTAGAAGATGCAGAAACGGATAATTACGGCACTGTAGTTTGCTAATCGTTGTGCACGTATTGTTTGTTTACATTTTATGTTAAAAAGTTAATATTTGCATAAAATTGTATACAAATTAGTATTTCTTCCATAAAATCTGTGGAAATTATTAAAAAGTGGATAATTGCATTAAAATTCAATAAATGTGAGCGTTTTAACTATAAAATATGACGAAATTGTAAAAAGTCTCTGTGTGCATGCACAAAACACATTTCAGGAAAAGAAAAGAAGAGATATTACTGAAAAAGTGAATTTTTAGACGCCAAATGAATTGAAATATCACGACCGAGTGTGCGAAAGCGTAGTCGTCATGTAATCGTTGCATCATGATTGCAACGATGAAGCAACTATGATTGGACGACCAATGTGCAGAAAGCTTTAAAGGTACATTAGGTACAGTCAGTAGATTTTAGGTACAATTACACTGCGGAACAAATTCGGGTTAGCAAAAGTTAAGTCGATTTTGAGAGTGAGGGGTGAAAATAGAGGCTAAGTTAGAAGACCCGTATCGCGGCGTTTGTTTATGTTAGTTCGATTTTTTTTTTTTTATCGACCTTCGAACTTTGCAGTCAAGTGCCGATTTTCAGCATATTGTTTATATGGCTTTTTGGCTATAACTCGTCGACTAATTGATATTTTTTCAATCTGTTAAAGCCAAATTATTGCTAGAGACCTGTGCAACAATTAAAATTTTTCAAAAAATTGATTTAGAAAATTTTTGTAGTGCTTATGAAGCAAAATGTTGGAATTTTTTTCTTTTGCTTTTTGATCATATTTCCACAAAACTAAGTCTTTTTTGCTTTCTGTTTGATCTATAATATGCTTCTCAGTTTCTTCAATAAATTCCATTTGAGAAGAAAACATTCATAATACAAAACTTGCGTTTTCCAGCTTAATATTAATTTACTTCTCATTTCTTATGTACCAATTTTTTCAGTGTTGGATTTGAAAAAACATTTNTACACATACGCGTTCCACAAGTAAGTTTTAGAGTTTATTTGATATACGCTGACAGCATGAACTTTGCTCGAGTTTTACTACAAGTAGCTTGTGGAACAAACCTATTAATTTACTTCTCATTTCTTATGTACCAATTTTTTCAGTGTTGGTTTTGAAGAAACATTGAAAAAGAAATTATAAAAATATGGAAAAAAATAAAATTTTGAAATGTTAGTTATGAAAAGTTTTAAGTAAAAAAATTAAATAAATTAAATTAATGATTTGGCCAGTTGCCGTTTAGCAGGCGGCTGTGGATCAACATCACTGCTCTCTCTAATATCTTGGTCATCGTCATCATCATCAGAAAGGTCGATAATTTCGTCCAACAGATATTCTGGAATTTCATCTTTGTCTTCCCCTTCTTCCTCTTTTTCCTTTTTCAAAGGTGTTCAAAGGCTTAACAGCATCTGGCCGTCCAAAATATCCGTGTTTTTTGTGCGATTGGGATTCACGATACGGAGAAGGTATTAAAGGAAGAAACCAGTACAAACAGCATAACTGGAATAGTCGCATTGGACGGAAATGGCCTAAAGACAATAGGCTACACGAAAGTCTTGTTCCTGAAATGAAAATTTTGTTGCCGTTGCTCCACATTAAACTTGGCGTTGCTAAACATTTTTTGAAATGTATCGCAAAAAGACCAGCAGTATTCAACCGCTTAAAAGACATTTTCCCAAGACAAAGTAACGCCAAAATTCAGGAAGGGATTGTTAATGGTCCCGACCTACGGAAACTAATGAGTCGTCAAGATTTTGACCAAGTTCTGACAGACCGAGAATTAAATGCATGGCTCGCATTGAAAGCAGTCATTAAAGGACTTTTGGGTAAAGAACGCAAAGACAACTACAGGCAATCTGTTGCAAACATGTTGGCAGCTTTCGATGAAATTGGGGTTAATATGTCGTACAAAATTCATCTCTTGCATCAGCATCTTGATCAACTCGCTCAACAGTTGCCAACTGAATCTGAAATTTGTTGGTGGTATAAAAACACCTTTGAAGAAGAGGAAGACGCGGAAAAAGAGGAAGAAGCGAAAGACAAAGATGAAATTCCAGAATATCTGTTGGACGAAATTATCGAGCTTTCTGATGATGACGATGACCAAGAAATTAGAGAGAGCAGTGATGCTGATCCACAGCCGCCTGCTAAACGGCAACTGGCCAAATCATTAATTTAATTTATTTAATTTTTTTACTTAAAACTTTTCATAACTAACATTTCAAAATTATATTTTTTTCCATATTTTTATAATTTCTTTTTCAATGTTT
>NW_016163958.1:3779-4084 GCF_001687245.7 Rhagoletis zephyria | reverse complement strand
TTAAATACCCGGCGCAAGTATTAAATATATGTTTTTCACCTTTTCGAAACCTACCACTACATGGTAAGCTGGGGTATATCAATTTTGAGTAAACTAGAGTCCTTAAATTTCGAAATTTTGAAGTTTCAATCAGTTCTGAAATTTACCGTTATATGAAAAGCGGCCTCATTTCTACTCCGATTTCAATAATTTTCAACGCTTTGCAACACGCACAATAACCATACCGATTTTGGTACAAATTGGTAGAACGGTTACCGAGATACATATATGTGATCATAAGTGGGCGGTACCACGCCCATTTTCCA
>NW_016163958.1:0-3683 GCF_001687245.7 Rhagoletis zephyria | reverse complement strand
CAAGCATCAATTTTGAATAAATTAGCTTTAATATTTACTCATTTATCGAAGATTTTGTATTTCTCTAAATTACCGTTATATGGGAGGTACGTTGCCACAGGTGCACAACATGTTTTGTTTTTGGAAAATATCAAAATTGAAAAAAAGTATCTCTCCAAAATTATCGAAAAATGTATCACTTTTGATCCAAGTGGATCAAAACGGTCACACTGATCAGTAGAAATAATAATTTTAGTGTGGAGTTAACTCATGATTTAAATGAATGTGTGTAATTGGGAGTCAAAACGATCAGTATGATACTTTAAATTACTTTTCGATATTATAAAATGAAAAATTCTTAGTCCGATTCAATCGTTTTATTTTATGCAACCAAAAAACAAATGGTTAAAACAGCACACACTGGCAACTCAAAAGAGTGAACTAATTTTTCAACACTTGTTAAAAATTGACCGAAGTGAAGTATAAACATAAGCTTTGTTTCTTAACAGATAATTATCACAAAGTATCACTAATTTCTGCTGGAAAGCGTTTCTTAACCCAAAAAAAAAAATAGCAGAAACTAGCTGCTCGTTCTTACGCTCTGCTATTTTTGGCTTTACTGCTAATTTCTGCTAGTTAAATTTTTACTAGCAGAAACTAGCAGCTGTCAAAATGGATAAACAAAAATTCGCGCCAAATATTTTCAATTGTCAAATACACCGACCAGCTGATTACTTGCTAGTTTTGCGTTTCTTTACTTTTTCGTTATTTCGCTCTCTGTGAGCGTAATTCTTTCAATTTTCTCATTCTTCTTCTTCCTGATAATTATCTGCTAGAAAAGAAAAGAAACAAAGCCATAGTATGCGTCTCGTTCTTTTTTGACTCAGCCTAAGCAACAATTGTAGTGGGAAAGATTGGCCGAAGCAAGTATATTAATATCATTTTACGGAAGTCAATATTTTGCTTCTCTCAGCTACTTTCTTTCTGAATTTGTCCACAACTCACCGCGAGGAGGTAGCTTCAACGCAAGATCCGTCCTACTCTCCGTCTCCCCTACCATCAACGAAATCATCCATTTCTTTCTATTCACCATTTTCATAAATAGCTCCTTAAGCAACTCTGTTGGTGGCAGATTTCGATACAAAAACCAATTTAAATGGCTAATTATGCGGGGTATTTACGTAATACCTTGCTGGCTGAACTCGGATAAATAGCTTAGTTTGTGTTGTTGCTTTGCGTGTATTTCGTCATTTAACTGAGTGTTCCTTTGTAGCTCGGTTGCAAATGAATCCGAATAGGAAATCGGAATATAAGAAAGTAGAACAGTTTTTCGGTCTTTTAAGATGTAAAAAAAATGCGCACGCTTAATTAAAATTTTCTTTGGATATAGTTGGCCAATCTTAAATTTCTTGTTATACTAGCGAAGCCAATTAAATTCTCTATCATCTACGCCACACATATTTTCCAAAAGGCTTAATAATTTAGGATCTATTAAATAATTGATTTATCGACCACTTTTCATAATTTATAACAAATTTCTAAAAAAAAAATACTTTCGTTACAAACATCAGGATGAAGAAACGAGTTTACTTCCGATTTCTTTCTTATAAATACAATAAGACCCTAATTACTCAAATTTAATAAATGAAGACATTATGGACACTTAAGAAAAGATAAAAATAAAAATGGATTTTAAACTAATTTTCTGTACCCGAATCTTACCGCTACAGCAAAGCATCTGCATTCCCATTGCGCTTTCTGCTGAACGTGAGAAAATGAATACCAAAATATTTTAAGAGGTACATAAAAAAATATCAATTCTAAATACGAATGCTTTACTCCTATAAATACAGATTATATTTAAAAAAATCTTGTCCAGATCAGTTACGTAGTTTTCAAGATTAACGAGCTCAATAAATTTATGAGTAGATGTTTATTTTTTGTTGTATTAAGTTTACTGGGTAAGATGAACTTTTTTTGTAGCTGCATATGTACATACATATATACATTCGAATGCAGCGTCATGCTTTTAACCGCTCATTATTGTATGGATATAATAAGTATGGCTGACTTCCAAAACGTCAATTGCATTGCATCCGTACAAAGTTTAATGTTCCAAGACGCCGAACTACAATTGCTTGACAATGTATACTTGATCAGCGCATCAGAAACAAAGTTGATGCTTCGTTTGCTTTTTGGTTACCATTGGTGTTTTAAAAATGGAAAATGCCGAAATGGTGATCATTGCTTTATTAAATATTCAAAATATGCAATGTATATGTTTGCCATGTTTCGCAACTCTGCATATGCAAACAGTTTAAATACCGCTGTAGAACAGTATCCAAACATTGTATTGATACGTTTGGGAAGTCAGCCTATCTTGAAACGAATTCAAACTTAACTTACCATTAAAATTAGTGAGTAATCCGTGATAAATGCAACCAACACCAACAAGAGTAATCCCAATCCAAAACCAGCACGATGTAGTGCATATGGAATGCCAATAACACCACTACCGACAATAGAATTTATGTAGTTGAATGAGGCCTGTGGTAGTGAGGACAATGCGTCGCCATCTAATGTCGCTGACGAATCAATGTACTGTCCTCCCCCACCTGTGTGCGAACTCTGCTGATGCTGTGCGCAATGCTTAGCCTGGCAATAAGAAGAACGATGAGAGTTATTCGGGGTGTTATTTTTTATGATTTTGTATACATATCTACAAATGAACATACATATGTACCATAGTTGGGGTAGAGCACTAAATTTTGAGTGCTCTAGGCCAGGGGTTCCCAAACTTTGTTCACCGCGGTACTCTTGTTGTGCTAAAAAAATTTCGCGGCACCCCTACTCTTCAAATGTCTACCAAAACAAAACAACACAATGCAAACTGTATGCTCCTTTAGCTTTAGTGTGAGGACTGAAATTGTTTTGATGATTTCATTATTTCTTTAAGATTATTGAGAGCTTTTTACCCTGAAATCATTTGACGTTGACTTCACAAAAAGGAGAAGGTTATCAATTCGTCGGAATATTTTCTTATGTATGTTACCGCATAACTTTGGACCACGTTAACCGATTACTATAATTCTTTTTTTAGAGAAAAGGTGTTACCACACAGGCGGTTCCATTATAATTTGGTTTAAATCCGATCATTGGATCATGAAGATATAACCGATAATCTTAAATTTGTATATGAGAATTGAAGTCGGTTTTGTTTTTTGCTTAAAAACTATGTATGTATTTGTTTATGTAAGCATTTGTTGAAAATGCAGTCCTACGTAGAAATGTAAAGTGTCACTAGCATTTNTTCTGAAGTTTATCGCTCATTCTCTTTCTCTCGCTGTTCGCAGTGTTCATTCAACTTGACGTTTCTCTTCGTGGAACATTCTACGTCATTCCTCGAACATTCTGCCTATTTCTCGTTGTTCGCTTCGCGTTGCCGCAGTATTCGGCACATTGCTTCCAGCTTATCTCCGGTGGTGCACCATCTCACATGGTCGTGCTTATGCAGGCCACTATAGGTGACCAGACCAGTGTTGTTACATACTTTTTTCAAAAACCCCACGCTTCCAAATAAAAATCTCTATTTTTCCCTACGCTCTTATATTTTTTCCCCTACAAAATTCCCTACATTTTTTTTTTGACCCATTTTGTTTTTATACACGTTATTTGCTAAAATATTGCTTTTGATAATTTTACTA
>NW_016163957.1:15926-33973 GCF_001687245.7 Rhagoletis zephyria | reverse complement strand
ATGTCGGACTGCAGTGTCTTGGTAGGGGCTCACGAATTGACCTTTTTTTGTATTGGACAATAAATTGACGGACGGCGTTGGGCGGACAGGCCTTACAACTGGAAATCAAAGTCACAATTTCACAATATATTTTCACAGATCGTTTTATTAGATTGTCGCATACACTTTCCCAACACAATTCCTAAATACATTTTAGTAATTAAACATTAGGGCAGGTTAACCCAATACGCTTGGATACACTTTTGTTTTGGCAGCACTTGTATACTTTTCCCTTTCTATATTTAAATACGTATTTCTCCTTAGTGGGTGTATCGGCGCAAAATGCCGAACCCGCCGAAGACGAGGGTGGGGCTCAGTAGCGATGCTCCAGCAGAGCAGACTGATATTGAAATTTCAGCAGAAGACACGGGACATGACGATCAGGGCGCGCAAGCAGGAAGCGCTGGGTAGGAGCGAGAAGCGGAAATAGTTACTGCGAGTAAAGGAGAACTTCCAGCGGGAAGCAACAGTCCTAATACCGTGGAGAGCAATAGCTCCTGCAGCTCGCCAATCGTACTTGTTGAGAAACCTGGAAAGAAACGCTTGTGCGTGGACATGCGAACGCTTAATGAACGCACTAAGAAGGATGCATATCCGACGCAACATGTGGAAGGCATTTTATCACGACTGAGAGAAACCTACTTTGTTTCCGGAATCGACCTAAAGGATGCATTTTGGCAAATCCCTTTGGAGATCTCTTCTAGGGAAAAAACCGCGTTTACAGTCCCTGGCCGGCCGTTGTACCAGTTTAAGGTGATGCCGTTCGGATTGTGCAACGCCAGCCAGGGACTTTGTAGACTGATGGACAAGGTCATTCCTTCCCGGCTACGAGAACATGTCTTCGTATACATAGATGACCTACTGATCTGTTCCCCTGATTTCGACTCACATCTGGGGCACCTAGCGGAAGTAGCCGAATATGTTGCAGGCGCAGGCCTAACGATTAATTTGGAGGAATCTAAATTCCGCCAAAGGGAACTGAAGTACCTCGGTTTCATATTAGGACAAGGTCAGTTGAAAACTGATCAAGCAAAGATCCAGTCTATGCTCGATTTCCCAGTGCCAACCACTGTCAGACAGCTGCGGAGATTTTTGGGCATGTGCGGGTGGTATAGACGGTTTATGCACAACTTCGCCACGACGCCCGCACCGTTAACGGATTGCCTGCGGAAGGGGAAGGCATTTGCGATGACCGAGGAGGCCATGCAAGCTATCGCAGAGTAAAAGAAAGCGCTGACCTCTACGGATGTCCTAGTAAACCCGGACTTCAAGAAGCACTTCTTCATTCAGTGCGATGCTTCAACGCAAGGAATTGGTAGCGTCCTATTTCAAATGGATGAGGAAGGGGACGAAAGGCCCATCGCTTTCATGTCGCAGAAACTGAACTCCGCGCAGCGGAACTATACAATCACGGAGTTGGAGTGCCTTGCGGCAGTTGTCAGCGTGCAAAAGTTTCGCGCATACATAGAGGGCCTTCCGTTCACCATCATTACCGACCACATGAGCCTCAAGTGGTTGATGGGGCAGAAGGATCTCTCGGGACGTCTTGCCCGATGGAGTCTGAAGTTACAATCGTTCGATTTTAAGATAGAGCATCGGAAAGGGGCTCAGAATGTGGTACCCGACGCCCTGAGCCGCATGAATATGGAGGAGATCGTTGTTCAAGATACGACACCGAGGCTGGACCCGAACTCAGCAGAGTTTTCGAGCGAGGCGTATGCGTCCCTGAAACGGCATGTCAACGAAAACACCAATCGGTTGCCAGATCTACGTGTTGCGGATGGCATTGTATATAAAAGGGCTCTTCCCAGGCTATCGGACGAAACGGAGGAGTCGCTATGGAAAATTTGGGTTCCGGAAGGTCTGAGAGAACCGCTTCTTAGAGAGATGCATTGCAACAGGTCCGCGGGCCACGGAGGAATCGCCAAAACACTGTTCCGGTTAAGAGCTTGGTATTATTGGCCAGGCATGGTAGGAGATGTGAGGAAGTTCATTACCGAGTGCGAGCTTTGCAAATGCTCTAAGTCCCCGAACATTATTTCGCGCCCACCGATTAGGGGTCGTTTTCAATCGGAAAGAATATTTCAGCGACTATATATAGATTTTTGTGGACCGTATCCGCGTTCCCGCTCGGGAAATGCTTACGTCTTCGTGGTACTACATCGTCTGTCTAAATTTGTCTTTTTTAAGACTGTGCAGCACGCCACAGCGCAGGAGGTGACGAAATATCTGGAAATGGATATATTCCACGTTTTCGGTGTTCCGGAAGTCATTCACTCCGACAACGGCCGACAATTTACGTCCGAATGCTTTGCAAAGTTTTTACAAGAGTATGGTGTTAAACATGTCAAGACCGCGCCTTACGCTCCTCATACCAACGCATCGGAGCGGGTGAACCGATCCCTGCTTGCCATAATTCGAACGTATTTGACTGGGGGAGATCACCGTAATTGGGACCAGTACGTCTCAGAAGCGGCTTTCGCGCTGCGTAGCGCAATTCACGAATCAATTGATATGGAACCATATAAAGCCGTATGGGAATGCGTACGATATACTCCGAAGAGTACGCTCATTGGGTGAAACCCAAGCAAAGATTTTATCTACGCCAGATCGACTTGCGTTAATAAGGGACAAGCTGATAAAGGGACTAGATGGGGCGCATAGGAAGGGACAGCGAGCGTACAACACCAGATCTCGTCCAGTTGAATATCGAGAGGGACAGATTGTGTATCGGAGGAACTTTAAATTGAGCAATGCTGTCGACGGATACAACGCGAAGCTGGCAGCCAAGTACCTGAGATCAGTGGTTCTCGCTAGGAAGGGAAATTGCTTATACGAGATAGGTGACCTGGGAGGGCGCTCTCTCGGCATATATCACGCGAAAGATCTCCGCACATAATCGCGGCATCACGAAGACCTACGGGTAATACCAGCTTTTCGAGCGCTTCATCAGTGCAAGCCTAGCTCGTGAAGTGGACGTGTTCGGCAGATAATCAGCGAATATCCTAGCGATCCAGACGAAGATAAGTTACACGCCATGATAAAAGGATACAAGCCTTGTTGCTAAGCCTACCGGCGAGAATATTGCGTCAACGTAGGTGAGGAAACGATGTATACACTGATCCGATTCTTCAGGCGGACCTCAAATCTACCGTAGTGCAAAACGCCGAAATTGGGTCGGGAGTGGAATACACGTTGTCTCCGGGTGCATAATATTCGCACAAGCGTACTGTCATCAGGTGAGAAATCTTTATATATTACCTCGAGGCCTGGAAGAAATCGTTTGTGCCGTGACGGTGGGAAGTCGCGGCCAGCTCTTTGGCCGAATTTCCTCTGGGAGTGCTAGTCGCAAATGTGAAGTTTGGCAGAATCTTTGGTGTCCCAAGCGTGCGCGAACTGAACACAGCCACGAGCTGCCAACTAGCAGTTTTTCCCCAACTCCGCCGCAAGGGCCGCTTGAATCTGGTGGTGCTAGGCAATCATATCAACGTCGCACGTGTAATAATTTAGTTCCAGAGTGGCAGCTTTTTCACCTTGCCGAGCAGTAAATGCAGTCGAAGCGACGAGGTCGCGTTTAGACTTAGTTATTTAGGTTTTCTCCATTTATCATAAATCATATCCGTAGAATTTAAGTGAATTGGAAGTTGTGTCTCATAGCTGTACAGATAGTTACCTGTCGTGAAATCACATGCTAAAGTACCTATTAGTTGTTTCTGCGGTTGTCTAGCGCCGCGCACAAGCGAGGAAGGGCGGAATTAATGGGTGTACCATTTTTATGTTTGATAAGCGCGTGAATGACCAGGCAAGACGTCTTGTAGGGCATAAGTTTGACGCTCGTTAATCGGGAGCCAGAATCCTGAAGGCCATTGGCCCATTATAATCAACCTATCCTTCAGCCTCTAGAGATTTTGTAGCTTTGTCGAGACCGCCGAATTAGGCGTGATGAAATGAGATTTCAACTTATTTTGTTGACTCTTCTCGTTTTGGAGATATTCGATTTTGTCACAAAAGAAGTTAATTTTCCACACTGTGCGGCAGTTGTTGAGAAAGAAAGAAACTATCGAGTACTACATATAGTTAGTATATAAGTTGTGTGGTTTCATGCGACGCTCTTGCTCATTGTTGCGACACGCAAATAAACCTTCAGGATGTGGGACGTATAATCACACCCACCTTCGCACCACTGCAGTGCCTGGCCACCCATCCGCCGCCTGCGCGCGTACATTGATTTCTCCTTTCGTAAATAATATTTTAATATGCTTTAGCACTTTGTTGGCGTAATTTACTTTTGTGTATGGTTAAGCTTTAGATTTTAGGTATTTCCTTTTTCAATGAATTAGACCAAATGTGCGGTCGTTATTAGTTGATAAGCCAACTCCATAGTGTAAGAGAGGTGTAAATAAAAGGATTGTAACGAATTTCTAACCGAAGATCAGTGGTGACTATTGATTCCGGGCGTAGGCGAACCGACGGACGGACGTTGGACAACGGGCGGGAGGATGTGAAGTCGTGAGGGGTTTGCAGGCGAAGTTTGGGGTCGACAAAAACCATGGGCCACTGTCGACCATGGCAGGGAGGGAAGATGATCGCCGGCCACATAACACCGTTGGCAGCAAAACTCTTTCAAGGGGTTAAGGAATTGGACAGGTAAGGGTGGGGCAGTAATTAAGGGTGGGTGTGTGGTGTCCCCGTCAAACGGAAGAGGGGTATGCTCTTTTTGTATGGTGCGGTTCCATGCAGCGGTGGTCACAGCGACCCCCAGTCCGGCGAGCTAGCTCGTGCTAAAGGCAAGCGTACCCCGTGGCGAACCGAGTTTGTGAGTGGATGCAGGCGCAGAGTGAGGAGGTCTTCGCGTTGCAAGGAAAATGGAGGCGTGGCATCAGGCGACCCGTACGTAACAAATAAAGGGGTCCTTTATAGATTTTGCGAAAAAAGTATTTTATTGTTAATTTTCCACAGATTTTACTTTAGTTGTATTAGTTTTTAAATTTTAATCCTTATCTATATTTGCCAGCAGTGTAAACTTTAAGAGAAAAAATCATTTAGCACGCAAGTCTTTTTCAGGTGTATTTTTTCTTAGGCTTTGTATAAAATTCTTTTTTTTTATTAAAAAAAGTACAAAAAAGAAAAATACTGTATAAGGTTGGTCGAATGAATGGCCGTCCTAGTCACCAGTTCCGAGTCTATTCGATTTTTGAGTATGAGGCCTTATGTTGGACAGAAGGGGGAGTATAAGGGACTCAAAATGGAGAAAATTAGCCTATAGTTACAGAAGATATGGAATAAATTAACTGACGAGGACCTGCGTGTCAAATGAACTTTTATCTCAAAGTTTACACTGCTGGCAAATGTAAATAAGGATTAAAATTTAAAAACTAATTAATACAACTGAAGTAAAATCTGTGGAAAATTAGCAATAAAATACTTTTTTCGAAAAATCTATAAAGGACTCTTTTATTTCTCAAAAAAACCTGAGTAACAGTTAATCGTCGCCACGCTGTACAATCAAGCGCAGCTATTCCGCTGCAATTCACTTGATTATGTGGTTGTTGGTTTTGGTGGCGAACTTAGCACAGTGCGTAGGCAACTGGCTGAGTCAGTGGGATCGTCGGTTCGAATCCTACTGAAAGAAGTCTGATGAGGAAATGTGGTGATTTCCGAAATAGCTATCACATCTACCTTTTTTTTTTTAATTATTGTTGTTTTTCCACAATAAGTTTTCATTAAAAAAACGGCCTCAAGCTCAATAAAAATTGGTGAATATCATTGTTATAAGGCCATAAAATAACAAAAACAAATAACTTAAGGACGAACACACCTAAAAGTTAAACATTATAATAATAGAAATATTAACAAAAACCAACAAAACCAACAACCACATGATCAAGTGAATTGCAGCGGAATAGCTGCGCTTGATTGTAGTTGGCTTAACAAGTGAAATAGTGGAAAAAGCTAGAAGAATTAACAAGGCGAACTTAGCACAGTGCGTAGGCAACTGGCTGAGTCAGTGGGATCGTCGGTTCGAATCCTACTAAAAGAAGTCTGATGAGAAAATGTGGTGATTTCCGAAATAGCTATCACTTCTAGCATCTTTTCAAATTATTGTTGCTTTTCCACAATAAGTGGACAACAACGAAATACAACTGCGCGGTTCGGACGTGTTTGCATATCGCTCTGACTCTTCCTATATTTCCAGCATAATCTGTGTGGTTAAAATTTATTTTATCAACCATACTTGTTTATGCTCAAGTCCGGCTTAAATTTGTGCTACGTTTCTCGTGAATACTGAGTGTGGCGCCCTGCAATTATTAATTTTTGCTTCCGTAAAATTTAAATAAATTGTTGGCATTTTTTTGTTTGTGTCTATTCTGCTATGTCGCCTACTGCTGCCTCGTCGCTGAAACGTCGGTCGAGCAAAGGTTCCCCACCGAATAAAACTGTTAAGCTTGACGAAAGCATCACTCTTATGGCTGTTTATCAGAAAATTAAAGAGCTAGAGAAGAGATTCCTCAGCAGACAGAACAGTTGGGCCCGCTTATCGAGAGTGTCTCAACCAAACTAACTGAGGTTGAAAACAAGTTGTCGAAACGTATTGATGAGGAGATATTGTTGCTAACAACCACACTAAAGGAAACATCTACATGCATTGATGTGTTAGAGGAGCGTGTCCAGAAAGCTGTGGCTGAAATTGCGTGCATATCTGCGTTAGAGGAGAGAGTGCAGATAGCTGAGACTGAACTTGCTCACATGAAAGAGGAGATCATGAAGGCAACACAACAAAGAGCTGCTCCTGACATTGCTGCTGACGCCGTTGCTTTTGGCGTTCCGTACATAGAAGAGGAAAATTTGAAAAGCATATTTAATCAGGTCTGTCTCTCAATTGATTTCTTGGCTCCCCAGATTAGAGACATTTTCCGCATAAGGCCTGCAAGTGCTGACACTAATGGTACGATTGTGATAAAATTTCACTCGCCACTCGATCGCAATCGTACTCTCCGTGCTTTTGGCGAATACCGCAAGCGTACTAAGTCAGCCGTTCCCCTGCAACCTCTTGGCATCAAAGGTAGTTTTTACATATTTGCGAGTCTTACCAAAGAGAATCGGCTTCTACTTCAAGAGGCTATAAAACTGCGCCGCGAGGGAAAGCTTCAGTCTGCCTTCACTTTTCGTGGCTGTGTACATGTTAGGAGTATTGGTGATAAAAGTAGCTCTCCTATTAAAATAACGAGCAGCTCTGATTTGGAGCGATTTCGCTAGTATTTTATACTCTGTTATGTTTGTTTGTATGTTATTTATTTTTGTTAGTATTAAATGTAATGTAAAGATAGCACAGCCCTCTGTTTTTTGTTTTTCCGTTTTAACTCGCTTTTTCTGCCTTAAAGTTGCTTCTTCTTTGTTTTGAAAATGAGTGTAAACTACAAAAAGATGAATAGCGTTGAGGACAATGGTCTTGCAATGCTCAATATCTTGTGTGGTCGACAAAAGGGTTTTAATGTTGTGCATTTTAACGCCCGTAGTCTTAACGATGTAAAGACGGATGTTATAAGAGCAGTGTTTGAATTTTCCAGTGTCGATGTTATTTGTGTCTCGGAGACGTGGTTCAGACCTGGCATAAAGGACTCTCATTTCGACATCAATGGTTATACACTTTACAGGACAGACAGACAGATTAAGAAGGGTGGTGGTGTTGCTATGTACTGCAAGAAGTGTTTAAACACTCGATTAATTTCAACAACGCCTTGTGGTACTACTGAGTATCTGCTAGTTGAAGTGTCCAGTTCATCGTCTAAAGTCCTTTTGTCATGTGTTTACAACCCTCATAAATGTGTCAGTGTGAACGAATTTTTTACTATGTTGTCCACTGTCGCCACCGATTATGATCATTTTATTGTCTGCGGGGATTTTAATGTAAACCTTTTATGTAGTGACTTGTCTAGGTCCCGTTTGCTAGATGATGTTTCCAGTGTTCTATCCGTGGTTAACTTGTCTGCTCCCACTAAATATGGTAATAACTGTTGTCCTAGTCTACTGGATTATTTCCTCGTGTCTGATTTGTCTATTGTCCTGAAATTTGACCAATTTCATTTGTCTCTGACCACGACTTAATTTTCTGTGCTTTCAACTTAAATTTTGACCACCACAGTGCAGCGCTCGGTCCATCCAGTTTTCCTGACTATCGTTTACTAAATATTATGCATCTATTAGTTGACATATCCTCCATAAATTGGTCTCATTGCTGGACCCTTAGCTGTGTAAATGAGAAATTGCGTTTTTTAAATGACATCATTATAAATTTGTTTAGAACACATGTGCCAATTCGCAGCATTCAAAACCGATCTACCTCATGTCCTTGGTTCACCAAAAAAGTTCGCGCTATGATTGTCACACGCAACAAACAATACTCTGCATGGAAGAACAGGAATGACTTAAATTGGTGTGCTTATAAACTTGTGAGCAATGAGACAACTGCCTTAATAAAACGCGAAAAGCGCATGTATTATAGTAAAATGTTGAATCCTATGCTTCCGAACCATGTTCTGTGGCGTAATTTAAAAAATTTGCGTGTGCATGTCAGTGACAGTCCTGACTGCTTACTCAGCCCTGAAGACCTCAACGAGGCATTTGTCAGTCGTACCACCACTTCCTCTTGTGATAGTATTCCCACTGCACCCTATCCTCTGCCTCCTACATTTGCTGCCCAAAAAGTCTTTGGATTTAATACTGTATCAGAAGTTGATGTAGCAACATGTATAAACAGGATACGCTCAAACGCAATTGGGGAAGATGGCATACCTATTAAGTTTGTTAAAATAATTGCACCACATATATTGCCTACTCTGACTCATGTCATCAACCATAGCATCACTACCTCGTGTTTCCCTGATATGTGGAAAGTTGCAAATGTACAACCAATTGCTAAAATTAAGTCTGCGTGTAGTCCCTGTGATTTTCGTCCCATAAGTATTTTACCTGCACTGTCTAAAGTCTTTGAGTCATTGATGTCCAACCAAATTCAAGCGCACATTAGTGAATTTAATTTGCTATCTCCGTTTCAGTCTGGTTTTAGAGCAAGGCATAGCTGCTCTACGGCTATCCTAAAAATTTTAGATGATATAAGAATACCCTTTGACAAGAACGAGTTAACCCTGTTATGCCTTCTTGACTTTTCTAAAGCTTTTGACTCTGTGAACCATGACCTTCTGTGCATGAAATTGATAAATTATTTTGGGTTTGGCAATTCTGCAGTGCGACTCATGCAGAGTTATCTGGTTGGCAGAGCTCAGCGTGTTAGAATCGGCTCTCAATCATCTACGCTAATACCACTACTTGCTGGCGTCCCACAAGGTTCAATATTGGGACCGTTATTGTTTAGTTTATTCATAAATGACATTTTTTATATTTGCCAGCATGTGGACATGCATGTATATGCTGATGATGTACAGCTCTATCTTTCAGCAAATTCCGAGAATGTAGATGAACTTTGTTTTAAGTTTAACAATGACTTAGCATCCATCGCTTCCTGGGCGTTGAGAAATGACCTCCGCCTTAATAGTGAAAAATCATATGTGCTACCTATTTCTAAGAAACACAACAACTCGGATGTTCCGCAACTATTTATTGCCGGTAGTTGTCTCAAATTTGTGTCAAAGGTGTCAAATCTTGGCTTTATTATTAACTCTAGCCTTTCATGTGACGATCACGTAAACTCTGTTGTCAGCAAAGTGTACAGCATTTTAAGAAATTTTAGAATTACTGCCGCCTACACTCAGGTTGACGTTAGGAAAAAACTTGCGTTACAGTTAATGTTACCGATCATATGCTATCCCGTACTTGTCTACAGCAAATTGAATTCTCAATCTGCCCATAAAATTGATGTTGTGTTTAACCACATAACACGCTGAGTATTTGGATTAGCGAAATATGACCATATCTCTGGGTGGAGGTCGCGTTTGTTGGGTTGTGAAATCTCCGAGTATTGGAAAGCCAGGAATTGTATATTTCTATGTCGACTTTTGCTAGATAATTCTCCTAGCTATCTCTACAATAAACTAATTTTACCTAAATCAGCTCCAATAAACGACTTGATAGTACCATCATTTAATTATCTAACCTCTGCAAGGCTATTCTTTGTCAATGCTATTCGTATCTGGAATTCTATCCCTACCTCCGTTCGGAGTGGATTAAATAAAAGCAACTTTAAGAACACCATCTATACGTACTTTCGCTGAACCAAATATTTATTTATTTTCTGTGAGTCTGGGCTTCGCTATCTAAATGTTTAACTTTCTCTTGTCATCTGTGTTGATCTTTGCTACATATGTATAATGTGATATATATTTTATTTTATTTTTGTTTTAAGTAATCTGTATGTATTTTGTTTTACTGGTATTTTTAATCTCTGTTTTAGATCTATGATCTTATTGTACTAATGCTTTTTCTCTTAATAAATGAAATGAAATAAGTTTTGATTAAAAAACAGGCCCCAAGCTCAATAAAAACTGTTGAATATAATTGTTATAAGGCCATAAAATAACAAAAACAAATAACTTAAGGACGAGCACACCTAAAAGTTAAACATTCTAATAATAGAAATATTAACAAAAACCAACAAAATTAACAACCACATGATCAAGTGAATTGCAGCGGAATACCTGCGCTTGATTGTAGTTGGCTTAACAAGTGAAATAGTGGAAAAAGCAACAAGAATTAACAAGGCGAACTTAGCACAGTGCGTAGGCAACTGGCTGAGTCAGTGGGATCGTCGGTTCGAATCCTACTGAAAGAAGTCTGATGAGGAAATGTGGTGATTTGCAAAATAGCTATACCTTCTACCACTTTTTCAAATTATTGTTGCTTTTCCATAATAAGTTTTCATTAAAAAAACAGCCTCAAGCTCAATAAATATTGTTGAATGTACCTGTAATATAAGTTTGCAAAAAAAAAGTTATAAACCATTTAAATAAGAGTATAAGGCGGTCTACCACTGTATTTTTAGTTTTTTAGTCATTTACATATAATGATAAAAAATAATTTTTTACCAAAGATCCTATTTCGAACTTCCAAGGCCCACATTTCGATTTCGGAGGTCAACTTCGAAAAACGGAGAAATTGCTTTTTTACCTATGACTCAATCTCTTTAAAAAAATTGGTTTGGTCCAATACCCAGCGGAGTGCTGTACAGTGTAATGATTCTAGTATCTTCATTTAAGTATATTATAACTATCAATATCTTATAAAGAGAAGTGTAAAATTCTTTTATCTAAAACTAACTTAGACTAAGTTAGAAGGACGAAACTAAGTTAGAAGGACGAAACTAAGTTAGAAGGACGAAATTCGAGGATGTGGTAGTTTACATATTAGTCCCCGACTTGATTGGAAATTTCCAAGGATATTCAAGGATAAAGTTTTTAAAGGACATTTTCAACATTTATTCGTCCTGGTGCAACAAAATGTTAATTTTTTTTATTTATGTATGTGTGAAAATCTTTTAGTTTGTGATAGGCTTGTCTGATCTGTTCTTTTAGTGTAAATTAAACGACGTTATTTCACTTACGGCCCAACGTTTCGCTAATCTTCTTAGCATCTTCAGGGGCGTGTTTATTTTATTATCTGTTACAAAAATATAAATACATACATAGTAAGTAAAGGAACAAATACACATACATATATATAAGTACATATAAAAATTGCAAAAGAACATCTGAGATATTGAACACAAAAAATACTCACATAAAATTCGTCATTAAATTAACTAAATCTACTTTAATCCATACCACCTTCTGTGGTAGCTTTGTCTAAACTAAAAACTAAATTTGAATTCTATAAGCATAACAAGTAGGCGGCAGAAATGTCATCGGTGTCTTCTTTTTTGTTTATTGTGTTTCCCCTTTTTTGTAAGATCCTTAAGCTTTCTAATGTGTATCTGGTTTTTTCTCGTTTTTCTATGTCGATAATTTTTGTGTTTGCTAAATCTGCTTAATTTTTTTTAATTGTACAGAATTTTTCCTTTTAACTGATACCCATATTGTTACTCTACAATGCACCAAATCTTTTCAATAATTTTTTTAGTCAATCATATCTTGGAAATTTCAAAGTCCTTTAAAAAAATCCTGACGTCAGAGAAAAATTAAAAACGCAGTTTACTATATTTGGCTCCTAGTTTTGTGAATATATTGATTTTTCGTGCTTTAAAAATTTCTGGTTTTGGTCGCACGGTGTAATAAAATGCGAAGTTACAAATCAAAGATGTTGCACGAATGAATTAGAAAAATATATACCAGGAAATATATGCAACAAACAAAGGTACGTTTAATTAATTATTTCTTCAAAGTTCATAGAGTTGCCATCTTAGCGAGACGGATAATGTAGTAGTCCTTAACCCTACATATGTATGTATGTCAGGGCGGGCCGCAGGATTTCTCTATGGGGGCGGAGGGTTTTATGTAAAGTCATTCGTAAAAACCAAGAATATCATTGTTTTATTTAGAGTACTCAGCATATTGTAATAGAGAAGCGAACGGTATTATGGATCACATAAGGAAAAATTTCTGTAGAAAACACGGAAATCCGAATTTTTTCTCAGTATTAATGGATAATGTAAGATTCATCGTTTTGTAATTTTAGAAAAAAATTAGGAAAATGTTGAATCAAATTTTTGGACGTTTACTATAAGTTTCAAAATGAAGTGTACAAAAATAGAACTTTCATCTTAAATTCAAAGTTCGCCATATTAGAACCATACAGATAAGTAATACAGCACTAACATATGTATTTCAATTACAATCCATCAAACTAATTGCCTTTGTTAAAAAAAAAAGCGTTTATGCCATATATGTAATACTCCTATATTGGCAGTAAGAGCTAGTACCGTCCGAAAACACTACAGTACAGATATATCAATAAACACGTACGAAAGAAAAGGAACACATACGTTTATAAATAAACATGTACACAACACATATACAAAAACGGCACTCAAGTACACAATACATTAACAAAAAAGGTTCTAGACTGTCTCGCTTTGATTTCGGAATGCTTACACATTGAGAAGTTAGCTTACTGCCAATATAGAAGTATTACATATATGGTTTATGCCGAAAACTAATCAATTCAGAATATATACGGCTCGTGTATGGATTTTCGCAATCTGACAATCCATACCATTATTCCAGAAATTTATTTATAAAAACAACAAAAAAAAATTATAAAATTTTAGCTCTAATAGCTGACACCCCGAAAATACAAATAAGCCACAATACTTACTGGTCTAATTTTTTAATTTTGTACGTTTCAAAACATAAATAATAAGCATTAAGCCTAAAAAATACATTTTTAGTACAAAACACAGTATACAACATGATACAATAGTTTTTAGAAGGTAGTTTCACTTCTTCTTATCCGCCATGTTAGCTATATGACAGAAAACGTTTCGTATTCTTTGTTGTACCAACTTTTTCAAAAAAATAAAAATCCGGTTTTTGAAGTTGGAGAAATAAAACAAAGGAAAACCAAACATATAGGTAGAGGAATTTTCTATTATTTTTAAATAATTTTCTTGATACAAAATTAACTGCTGCTTCCACGGATATTGCAACACACGGAATAGATGTAAGGATGCAGCTACAAGAGCCACCGCACACCACAGAATTTATCGGCCGCCTATTTAAATAATTGGGCGCGCTTGAATATGTACATAAAGATGTATAGAGGCGCGCACACTACACCAACTTTATCGCTCCGACCAATTAGTTGTGGTGCAATGGAAAGACTAGCGAGCCCAACTAAATCGGCGACCGATAAAGTCCGTGGTGTGCGATGGATCTAAAACATTTTAAACAAGAAATATTGCCGTCACATTTTCGATTTTATGATTTTTATTCATGTGATTAGCAGTTGTAAGAATGTATGCATTGAATACGTATACAAATGTATGTATATTAAAAATTAAGTGATCAGTTATGAAATATAGAACTCTTTACATGTTCTGTTAAAAAATATCTAAAATAACAAGCGAAAATCCCCAAGTTCTATATCATAGCAGTGGCCACATTGCGGGTTTGTCACAGACATGGTTTATGTCAAAAATTTTGAAGTGAAACTACCTTCTAAAAATTATTGTATCGTGGTTGTAGGGGAATTATTAATGTTATATATTTACTTTTTATGAGTACTACTTTGTATTATTATTATTTAAGAAATTCAAGGAAACTTTGTAATATTATGTTTTTCAAACTGAAAATTTTTGAAGTTAAAATTATTATTATAGACTTCCTCAATCAGTATCATTGTATAGGCTTACAAGTATGGAAAGCGCCATTTTGTTTGTTTACATTTGAAAACAGCTGAGATCACCTGAATTTCAATTCTTCATTCATTCAAGTTCAACTTACTACATTCAAGTACAACTTTGTATTATTATTATTTAAGAAAGCAAGGAAACTTTGTAATATTATTTTTTTCAAACTGAAAATTTTTGAAGTTAAAATTATTATTATAGACTTCCTCAATCAGTATCATTGTATAGGCTTACAAGTATGGAAAGCGCCATTTTGTTTGTTTACATTTGAAAACAGCTGAGATCACCTGATTTTCAATTCTCTCATTCTCCGCACAGAGTTACATTAAAGTTTCAAAAAAAACTTTAAAATGTAAATTGAGAAATATTTTAGAAAAATGTGTTTTTATTCATTTGAATTCATTAAAGAAGAAATTAAAAATGCATGCCAAGTCTTGCATTTCCAATAATAACGATAAATGTGTATGTTCCAGGCAATAATTTAAAATATTTGTGAAACTTATCGTTTTGCGCTAAAATACAACAATGTGTGTAAAATTCGTTGTCATTGTTTCTGTTTTGAATATCATATTCGTGCCTACCGGTGGAAAAAATAGGTAAATTTGCATTTATTTTTAAGAAAACATATAAATTAAAATGTATTTCTTTCCAGAGCGACATACGTTGTATGATAAATATCGCGGAAAATCTTTTGCATCAAATTTCTATTCTAATTTGCATTTGAATTATGATATCAACGGGGATGCTTTGGAACGTATTGAAGACAAATTTTTTATAAATCTTGAGATTGTTGATTTATTTTAGAATTAAAAAAGCTAGTTTATATTTAGACTAGACTAGAAGTATGTAAACAACGTTTATCATGAATTGAAACGATTTTAATGAATATTCATGGTAACCATTAATAGTAGTATGACAGTTAGATATAATTCATATTTGACAAGAAAGATAGAATACAAGATTGCGCCGTCCTGGCGGCGATGACATATCTGTACAAAAAGTAAACAAAGTCGAATTGGATGTTGAAAGAAAATGTGAGAGCAGCCAATTTTCTTAATAATAAATTTTTCGATAAGGAACGTGTTTTATACCGGGGACAGACATCTGGTATTTACATTCTGGTAAATTGATTGTGGTATTTAAAATACTACCATAGTGACAGACATTAACTTAGTATTTCAGTGTCAAATCACATGTTTTTGAAAAACAACACATAAACATAAAAATGCAAAAATAATGCTAAAATTGCTTATATATTACATCAAAGCTTTTGGCTTCAATCGCGCGAAAATTTTAATGATTTTTTGATAAATGAGCAGCTGACGTCTGTCATTTTTGGGTATGTTCAGTGCGAAATGCCCACTCACGATGAGAATACCACAAAATTACAACCTTCGGAAAGTTGTATTCTTTCTACAAAAAATACTAGGTAGCTCACGTAGTATTTTGAAGAATATTATAATATTTGGTGACAGACATATGGTACTTTGGAAATGCTACGAAGAAATACCAGATGTCTGTCCCGGGATTTATTAATTATGCTAATTTCTAATAGCCTTATAGAAAATAAAGTAGTTTAAAAAAAGGTTTATAAATTGAAAAATGTTTGTAAACGGCAATTTAAAAAGCTTTTTATAATTTTTATATTATAAGGCGATAAAAATATATNGGAACGTATTGAAGACAAATTTTTTATAAATCTTGAGATTGTTGATTTATTTTAGAATTAAAAAAGCTAGTTTATATTTAGACTAGACTAGAAGTATGTAAACAACGTTTATCATGAATTGAAACGATTTTAATGAATATTCATGGTAACCATTAATAGTAGTATGACAGTTAGATATAAATCATATTTGACAAGAAAGATAGAATACAAGATTGCGCCGTCCTGGCGGCGATGACATATCTGTACAAAAAGTAAACAAAGTCGAATTGGATGTTGAAAGAAAATGTGAGAGCAGCCAATTTTCTTAATAATAAATTTTTCGATAAGGAACGTGTTTTATACCGGGGACAGACATCTGGTATTTACATTCTGGTAAATTGATTGTGGTATTTAAAATACTACCATAGTGACAGACATTAACTTAGTATTTCAGTGTCAAATCACATGTTTTTGAAAAACAACACATAAACATAAAAATGCAAAAATAATGCTAAAATTGCTTATATATTACATCAAAGCTTTTGGCTTCAATCGCGCGAAAATTTTAATGATTTTTTGATAAATGAGCAGCTGACGTCTGTCATTTTTGGGTATGTTCAGTGCGAAATGCCCACTCACGATGAGAATACCACAAAATTACAACCTTCGGAAAGTTGTATTCTTTCTACAAAAAATACTAGGTAGCTCACGTAGTATTTTGAAGAATATTATAATATTTGGTGACAGACATATGGTACTTTGGAAATGCTACGAAGAAATACCAGATGTCTGTCCCGGGATTTATTAATTATGCTAATTTCTAATAGCCTTATAGAAAATAAAGTAGTTTAAAAAAAGGTTTATAAATTGAAAAATGTTTGTAAACGGCAATTTAAAAAGCTTTTTATAATTTTTATATTATAAGGCGATAAAAATATATGATTTACAAAAACTTTTAACAAGGAAAATACGAAAAAAGGTGATTTTTGCGGAAGTGGGTATTAGTGAATTTCAGTGCATTTAAAGTTTCTGAGGTTTCGTTTACTTTCAGATCCGAATTGTCAAAATTGAGAAATTCAAAGTAGCAGTACAATAATCGTAGAAAAAAAGATTGCGTCCTGAATGTTCTGGTGTCTTTTTCGGTTTCGGCTTGACAGCCAGCTGCTGTGATGATGTGGAAATTTACCACAATGAAGAAAAATATAACAATTAAGTAAAAAAATTTAATTTTTACAAATTAAGTGAGCAGTAGCGCGTTTCAAGAACGATATTTCGCACAAATCGTTAATGAACAACTATTTTTCCTTCCCGTCTGCTTTGTTTTTGGCAAAAAAGTTGATAAGTTCCTGCCGGCGATCAAGTCATTTCAACCACAAAATACTATTATTTGAAAGAACCATTCACTAAAATTGTAACTAACTTGTTATTATTTATTAATTCCTTCTTGATATTCAGCAATAGCAAGATGGAACAAAATTATAAACCAAAATTAGTAATATTTTTATGAATGTAGTTATAAAAGTTCACAGAGGAAACGCCGGAAAACAATGTACATATTGGCAACGACATAAAATGTATGGCAATTTAGATGTCAACAGAATAATAACTACGATAAAAAAGCATGAGAGAAGCGTGCGAAGAAGGAAATATTTTCAATTTGAACAAAAAAAGCTTTAAATGCCGTTGTAAAACGGTGAACAAATTTCTTATAAAATATTTTGATTTTTACCATAATAAAAACATTACAAGGTAAAATCATTGAGAGACAGTCTGACGTTTGCCAGCAATCAAGGTGTATTAAACAAGGTGTGATTGACAACTCAGGCAGGTAGGCTCTCTTTTAAGGTAATATTATGCCAAAAAATATAAACAATCGATTCAAAATTCATACAAAATTTTTTTCAATTTGACTTTATAGGATGGTTCTTCTGAGAGCAATGTCAAATTCAATCACACTTTGTTGAATACATTTTGCCAGCAAAATAATTAAAAAATTTGAACTCAAGCTCGCACACACATTCTCATTTTTAATCTCAAACAACAATAATTGTGAACAATTTAATT
>NW_016163957.1:12791-15916 GCF_001687245.7 Rhagoletis zephyria | reverse complement strand
GACGGACGGACAGACAGACATGGCTTAATCGATTTCTTTTTTCATCCTGATCATTTATGTATACATTTGTCTATATCTATCTCGATTCGTTTTGGCTGTTACAAACAACCGTTATGTGAACAAAATTAATATACCCTTGTGCACAAGTGCGCTCGGGTATAAAAAGAGATGGGTGCACAAAAAGTTAAGTTAAATGTTATGCCAAAATTCCTAAAAAGTAACCAAATCGATTTTTTTAATGTTACTGCATAGAGGTCTTTAAATCTATTTTATTTTTTATGAATAAGACCAAAACATATACCGTTTTTATAAATAAATCTTATAGCAAGATGCTATTAATTTATTTATACACTTTTTGGCTGGCGAAATATGTAGTTTTTTCAACTTAATACAAAAGCGNAACAGAAATATATGCCCATTCCATTATTTCTTGAGGAAAGAGTGAGGCAACAGGCTGTGAGGTATCAAAAATATCAAAATTCCTTGGACACACACGCGAAATAATGGCAATTTTTTCTTGACCGTTTTCTTGAGAGCTGCATACAGGGCTTTAGAAAGAGAATAGACAAAAAGGGGCATAGGATTCCATACTTGTAGTATATACGATGATCAGTATACAATTCAATTATTGCATTAATTTTAAATAAATTTTGTATATGCTAAAAAGTCAAATATTACAATTAGTTGGCTCACTACAATTGGCGATCCTGCCAACTTTAACATACAATTTTGCGTTCGTCGTGTACGAGCAGAAAAGCGGGTATTTAAAGCGCACCATGCTGTCTGAAGTGTAGCAGCAAATATTAAAAACGCATCATATCACGCCTTATCTTGTATTGTTTGAGGATTATAAGAAGCTCGAGAAGATATTGTCAGAGATTTTGCATCTTATACAGATCTAAGATACATCTGCGGTGAAACTGCACATCGAAACTGTTAAACGGCACCACTCCAAACTTAATATCGTTAAGTCTGAACATTACTGCAAATTGTATCCTGTACAGCAAAATTATTGTGTATCCTGGTGAGCTGTATCTTGCATATTTTTAATAGCCGAGATTTTTATATATACATAATATAAGTATCCTGGTGAGCTGTATCTTGCATATTTTTAATAGCCGAGATTTTTATATATACATAATATAAGTATCCTGGTGAGCTGTATCTTGCATATTTTTTAATAGCTGAGATTTTGATATATGGGTAAGGCTTCCTCAAGTGGGCACCGAATTTACCAACATTAATGTTTTTCAATAATATTCAGGCAGCGCCAAGGTTTGTAGTAGAACAGTACCGTTTAATTTTTGTTGCGAAATTCCAAATAGTTTTCTTTTAATAAACGATTGAAAATTTTTGCAGTGTTTAGGAAATTTTTATTTTTCTTTGAAAGTAAGTGTCCGAATGAAAAAATTTTTTGGGTGCAGATTTAAGAAACATTAAACTATACAATGAAATTATTTGCGTTACAAAAATATTTTTTTTTTTTGCTTTTCAATCATTTCTTTATGAAAAATTGAACTTTTAAGCAATTTCTGCGCCTCGTGGACGAAAATTTTTAACAACTTATGTAATAAATATTTCTGAATTTATCTATGAAAAAAAAATACGTGCATTTCAATATAGTTTGGTCGGAATGAATTTTTAATTGCCAGCGTGCGGGTCCGACTCCCGCGGGCATGCGAAGTTCGAGCATGAGAAATAAAAGTGGAACGATTGAAACGTGCATTTCTTTCTTGCGCAAGAAGTCAACACGGATTGCGCGTGATCCAGTCACGCGAGTCGGGCCCNAGCCGAGATTTTTATATATACATAATATAAGTATCCTGGTGAGCTGTAATATTTATTACATAAGTTGTTAAAAATTTTCGTCCACGAGGCGCAGAAATTGCTTAAAAGTTAAATTTTTCATAAAGAAATGATTGAAAAGCTAAAAAAACAATTTTTTAACGCAAATAATTTCATTGTATAGTTTTAATGTTTCTTAAATCTGCACCCAAAAAATTTTTTCATTCGGACGCTTACTTTCAAAGAAAAATAAAAATTTCCAAAACACTGCAAAAATTCTCAATCGTTGATTAAAAGAAAACTATATGGAATTTTGCAACAAAAATTAANGTTAAGTCTGAACATTACTGCAAATTGTATCCTGTACAGCAAAATTATTGTGTATCCTGGTGAGCTGTATCTTGCATATTTTTAATAGCCGAGATTTTTATATATACATAATATAAGTATCCTGGTGAGCTGTAATATTTATTACATAAGTTGTTAAAAATTTTCGTCCACGAGGCGCAGAAATTGCTTAAAAGTTAAATTTTTCATAAAGAAATGATTGAAAAGCTAAAAAAACAATTTTTTAACGCAAATAATTTCATTGTATAGTTTTAATGTTTCTTAAATCTGCACCCAAAAAATTTTTTCATTCGGACGCTTACTTTCAAAGAAAAATAAAAATTTCCAAAACACTGCAAAAATTTTCAATCGTTGATTAAAAGAAAACTATTTGGAATTTTGCAACAAAAATTAAACAGTGTACTGTTCTACTAAAAACCTCGGCGCTGCCTGAATATCATTGAAAAATATTAATGTTGGTAAATTCGGTGCCCACTTGAGGAAGCCTTACCCATATACAGACATGGACACTTTTGCCCGTATGGGCTTTTTTGCCCGTATGGGCAAGCGAGTCCATTTCGCGGGCTAGATCAGGGGAAAATGATGGGCAAACGGGAAGGGGGCAACAAATCTTACTAATACACGTATAGCAATGAGAGCCACTGCACACGCATTCTGGAGTAAAAAGGCTCACTCTCCCAAACGTACGCCACATACACTCCTCGTCATTTGAATAGCTCAACTTTTTAATCTTTAGTATTTACACTTTTAATTTTGTTTATTTAATATTCATTACATCCGATTTTAAAACCTTATACAGAGTTAAAATATTGTCAACAAAGAGGTACAATTAACTGCAAGTTTCAAGTGTCTGTAAAATAGCGGTGATTTTTGACAATTTTTTTGGTGATAGTGCTGCGCATTTTCTCTCATACAAAGTATGCTCGACAAAACTTTTATATGGAATAAAATGCGCAGCACTGTCAATAAAAAATAAATGAATTTGAAAAATC
>NW_016163957.1:570-7576 GCF_001687245.7 Rhagoletis zephyria | reverse complement strand
CATCAGACCACCTACCCATAGTCATCTCGATAGATAAACCAACCGACTTTGCCTCCGCCAAACACCGGACCTATATCAACTTTTCTAAAGCTGATTGGAAAGGTTACGCGGAGTTTACCGAAAACACCTTCACAGCGCTCCCCACACCAACCGACGTCCATCTCGGTGAACGTAAGTTCCGCAGGGCTGTAACTGCTGCTGCAGCTCGCTTCATACCGGCAGGATGTATATCGGACCCACGTCCAAACTTCCCTGCCGAAGCGGCTGTTCTAGCCGATGAGCGTGATAGCCTTCGTCAGGCCGATCCCGGAGATCCCCGTATCAGGGATCTCAACGCGGAGATTCGGCAACTAGTAAACGTACATAAGCGGAAGAAGTGGGAGGAGCATCTGAAGATCTGTAACTTCCCCTCTGGTGTGAGCAAGCTTTGGTCAACCGTGAGATCACTGTCCAATCCGAAAATTTAGAAATTCCGCTATTATAAATCATCATTGAGATTGAATGAAATAATTATCTTTTGAATTCATAATCACTGTAAATCAATATCGTCCTCAATCTTCACACGGCATGATTTAATTGATTTTTATTGGAGCTCGTTTTTAATCAAAATTTTTGTGGATATTTTGATTATTTAATTCCGCGGGGGTGAATGGTGATCGATCTGCGATGCGAACACCATTGATCAGCAGTCATAACCATTCTCGTTCAGTTCAGTTCGCCAATTCTGAAAAGCAAGTTAATTGAATTTTTTAATCAAGTAACACCACACATCGACGGTCAAGATTTTTGAACCGATCATTTTTCTTTTCGTCTTTCGGTATAAGTTCAAGCAACGTAACCGATAACACGGTCAATATTAATTGAACCAAACTATAAATTTTTCTTTATTTTTGTAATTTCATTGGGTATTCATTCCCAATAAAATTTAAAACTCGTATCAAAGTAATCTCGTTGGTCCATAAAAAGATTCGAGCTAGTGCGTTAATCGCCATTCTCAGCCCACGTTCGGTATAATATTAAACACAATTTTGGACCGAAAATCACATGAGATATACAACCAATTGACCGTGACTTTTTTGTTAAACTAATTAGATTTAAAGCAATATTCAAATAGTGATCGATTTATGCGGCATTATTTTTTAAAAGTGGATATTCAAAACGACATACTCATAGAAAAAAATAATAATAATAATAAATAATAAACTGAAGTGAATACTGTACTGATTTTAAATCGAGTACCATCATCTTATAACATAGACTTTAATAGTACGGACTTTACGTCTACCGTTGGCACAATTTTTTTTAATAATCGGAATTTACAACTTGGTATTTGAGTCTTTGAACATGGAATTGATTCCCATTCTCGATGCAACTTATTTGACAGACGAACAGCGACAGATCGGAAGGGAGATATATAACCTGTATCCAGCGCCGGTTCAATGGACCGACACCGAAATAGCCGCCCTCAATGGTAAAATATCTGCTTACGTTGGCCAACCATGGTTGATAAAACACTAAATGAATGAGTTGAAAATATGTGAGAGAGCATATCAAGAACTGAAGGCGAATGAGGTGTTAACACCTCTGGGTCGTCTTCATCAAATGACCATACCAGATTCGATTCCAAACCAGAATATACCGACTTCGGTTCAGGCAACTGAACCACGGTATACGCTGACCACCAGTACGGTTAATTCAAATGCTCAACCAGCCGTTCTCAATTCAGTGTCAGGCGGAACGGAACCAACACCCTCATTACACCAACTGTCTGTAATGGTGTCTGAGTTGCTGAGAGCCCAAACACAGATGCAACAGCAAATGATCCGTGATCGGATTCAGTTGCAGACACAAATTCCTGACGTTCGTGATATGAACCAAACCATGCCAACGACCTGGAATCATACCTGGATACCACCCTCGGTGGATCCTCCGCATGGTTCTTTGGGTGGTCCTTCAACCTTACAAACTCAAACGATCAATACCTACCGTGGTCTTAGAACGTCACATATCCAAGAACCAATTAATCAACCATCTCATTTATATCCGAATTATTCGCTATCCGGTCCACCACAATCACGACCAAATGAAGACACTATATTCGACGAATCTGCCCAAGCGGATGCAATGGATAGGAAATTCAGAGGCTGACCATCATGGATGGGACGTGCTCAATTCGATGGCGTTCATGTGAACGGAAAATTTCTATCGGCTGAAGATTATTTCGCTATTATTGGCTCATTTCGATATAAGATTGGAGTACCCGACCACGAATTGGTAACGCGTTTGGTACCCACACTCACGGGGGCCGCTCGACAATGGTACTTCACCGAACTGAGAAACTTCGGAGATTATCCAGATTTTTGCACGAAACTTCGAGCTCGTTTCCTCAACAAACATACTCGGGCCCAAGTAATAATGTCATATGCACAGATTAAATTCGACCCACGTTCGCAAACACTGCTGAAACATATCGATGACTTGACATTCTGGTCTGGATGAACGGGACCACCTCGATATCATCATTGCTACCTTATCCGATCATCTGCGTGAACTCGTTCACACTCGACAAGTCCACACGTTGGAGCAATTGCGGGAGTTCGCTCAGCGAATTGCACCACATTCGTTCATTGTTGCCACACCCCGTCCGGAAAGAACCCGTTCGGATAGACAGCGATCAGTGCCACGGGAAATTTCGGCAATACATGATTCACCGGATGATTCTTCACATTCGGAATATACCGCTTCGTTTCCTGGGTCCGACTCCGATGACAGGGAATGTGCATACTTGAACAAGCAAAAGAAACCAATTAAAGCATCTCAGAAACATAGGTATTCGAAACCAGTCGAGGATTATAAAAATGACAAAAATCCAAAGGGGAATGATAAGAAAGTAGGAACTATCGTCGACCCATTTTTCGTTGTTGAGGGCGACGAAAATGTACGATGTGCAAAATGTCTCGTGTGGGGCCATCACTTCAAAAAGTGTCGAACCCAACCGAATAGGGTGATCTGCTACAAATGTACACGACCGGGGGTTACGTCTGATCAATGCCCGTGTTCAAAAAACGCGTAAGGGAGTCGATTGGGAATAGTGGTCCATCGTACTCAGAATCCACAACTTTATCTAAATCCACTGTCTCTAACAATCCGCACTCTACCGAAGTCCCTCTACAAATCGACAAATCTTCAGTCCCGAATTCCAGTAATAATTCTACTCTGATTCTTAACGAGTATAATCAAACTCAAAGGGATGGCAAAGAACCATCAACCCAATGTTCTGAACGAACACCACCAATTACCAAACCTACTTCAGCTCCAGTCCCTAATCACAATCAAGACGGAGACAACAAAGTTAACCCACCACGACTCCGCGATGTTTTCTTTATCTCAGAAAAATGCTTGACATATAATATGCCGAACGATTGTCGCGATTATCTCACGGTTATGGTTAACAACCATTCTCATACGGTTTTACTCGATGGTGGAGCCGAAGTCACAGTCATTTCACAAACATTTTATGAGAAGTACAGATGGGGGCAGTTGCAACCTACCAAAACCTCCATTGGTCTTGCCGATAATTCGATTTCATTTAAGGCCATTGGTAAAGTGAATGTATTATATACGGTTGGTAGTCTTACCCGACTTGTGCCAACTCTTGTAGTGCCTATCTCACTGAAACACCCAATTATGGGACGGACATTCCTTGAGGCCTTCTTTTTCGAACTGGTGCAGAACCAAGAGAAAGTTCAACGATTTTTAAAACATACAGCCAAAGGTGATACTGAAGAAGTTGCATCCGCTAAAGTCGAAATGGTTACGGCGGATAAATTTATTAATTTTTGTAATCAGCCACCAGGGAGTGGGAAAGAACAAGCTCAGGTATCTTCTATGAGTAATGATCTGGAGCCAATTGACGCTTCCACACTCGGTTTAGAGGGTGAACTAGATACCCCAAAAATAACGAGCGTCAGCCTTCCACATAATCTCACCCCAGATCAAAGACAAATGTTGGACGCCGTTCTCAGACTTTTTAATCCAACTCCTGAGTCTGGTCCTTTAAACGTCACTAATCAGATCGAACACGTAATTGATACGGGTGATGCAAAACCCGTCATGAAACGCCAGTATCCAGTATCGCCATATGTGGCTGAACAAGTTCAAGCCGAATTGGATAAAATGCGTAGTCGTGACATCATTATGACCATCGAAGAAAGCCCTTGGCGGTCACCAATTCTGGCTGTAAAGAAGAAAGACGGAACGTGTCGCGTGTGCTTGGACGCGAGAGAGCTGAATAAAATTACCATTCCAAATGCCTATCCAATTACGGATACTAACCAAATTTTAGCACGACTAAAGTCAGCTAAATACCTAACCAGTATTGATCTGTCTCAAGCTTTCTTTCAAATTCCTTTGGCAAAATCGAGTCAACTGAAAACCGCTTTTGCATTCGGTAACAGACTTTACGCTTTTCGTCGCATGACGATGGGGTTGAGAAATTCACCGGCCCCATTAGCCATTCTCATTGATAAAATTTTCCGTGATTTGGTTCCACATGCATTCGCATATGTCGATGATTTCATAATTTGCACTTCGACGTTTGAAGAACACGTTAAGATATTGGCTATTGTTGCAAAACGTCTGGCTGGGGCCGGCTTAACCATCTCAACATCCAAATCGAATTTTTGTTGTAAACGATTGGAATTCCTGGGCTACGGTTTGTCTCAAGAGGGTTTATCTGCGAATCCATCTCGTATTCGAGCGATTGTTGAATTTGCACGGCCCAAAACGGCAAAAGAAGTCAGACGGTTCGTTGGTGCAGCAGGCTGGTACCGTAAATGTATTCCAAATTTTTCGGAGATCACAGCTCCCCTTTGTGAATTGTATAAAGGAAACCGAAAAGGACCCATTGAATGGAATACCGCTGCTGAACAAGCCTTTCTCAAACTCAAAGAGTGTTTAACTACCACTCCCGTTCTGACTATGGCCGATTATTCAAAACCATTCAAGGTTTATACCGATGCCTCGCTTATCGCAGCGGGAGCTGTTCTAGTACAAGAACATGATGGGAATGAACGTGTGGTTCAGTATTTTCCTAAGAAATTCTCGAAAGCCGAACAAAATTACACAGCATCTGAACGGGAATGCCTAGCCGTTCTCTTAGCGGTCGAAAAGTTCCATCCATATTTTGAGGATCGTGAATTGGTTGTGGTAACGGACCATGCAGCTTTGCGCTGGCTACAAACTCTCAAAGAACCAACTGGCCGTTTATGCCGTTGGGCGATCCGATTATCACCCTACGATCTCAAAATTATTCATAAACCAGGAAAACATTTAGAACTTTCTGACGCCTTATCTCGTTCTTTTGCTCTTCTCAACATCGTTCGTAGAAATCCAATTGACCTTCCGAGTAATTTTCACGTTAATCGTATCCCAATCACATCCGTGATCAACATTGACCCAAACACGTGCGATAAATGGTACAACAAAATGCATGCCATGGCCTCAAAACAACCATTAGATAGATATAAAATCGAGAACAACCTTCTATATCATCGATTGAAATTTTCCAATCAAAGTGCGGAAATACTGTGGACACTTTGTGTACCATCTTCTGACAGAGCAAAAGTCCTCGATGAAAATCATAACCAACATTCGCATCAGGGTGTTTGGAAAACTTATAGACGTATCTCACAACGCTATTACTGGCCAAACATGTATGAGTCCGTTTACCAGTACGTTCGGCAATGTGAACTATGCCACCGCATTAAACCAAGTAATGAGAGCACCAAAACACCTCACGGCGAATATAGAGAACCAAAACGACCGGGTAGACAATTATCGATTGACTTCGTCGGTAAGCTGCCCATGTCTAAAAATCGTAACCAATGGATCTTCGTAGCCATCGACTGTTACTCGCGATATGTCTGGGCGCAGCCCATGAAAAATGCAAACGCCATATCCGTAGTCAATTATCTTCGACATATATTCACGGTGAATGGCTGCCCCGAACTCATTATATCAGATAATGGTACTCAATTCATCAGTCAAACTTTCGCAAAACTTTGCGCCGATTATAACATCGAACACATGATTTGTACCATCCACAAGCCAATCAAGTCGAGGCGACAAATAAAAGCATTAAACTTGGATTACGTGAGTTCTGGCTGATGAAATTCGAGACAAACAGTTCGAACAATATCAACAAACCGCACAACGGGCATTTGTACATTCCCAATCCTAAACAGTCCGTGGCCGGAGAGGGCTATGCACAAAAACTAGCCCCACCAAAAATTAGAGCCTATGTTTCACGGAAACTTGGTTCGAATTCATATGAACTGATCGATGCTAAACACCGAGTGCTTGGCAATTATTCCGCCGATTTAATCACAACACGTTAACTCATTCAGTACATTCGCCTTCTCAAGAATTTCGATGAATATATGGCGGGCCTCCAGACTCCATTGATCCTGCCTTATTACAGGGTACCCGGCTGGAATAAATTAATTAAGTTTAGTTTTGTTATATCCATAGTTTTGTTATATTATATCCTCAGTACATTGCTAGTAAATCGATCAAAGCAATCAAGAAAAGATTCATAACCAAATCATTGACCAATGACTTTCATCTACCGTAGCTATGTAATGCGTACTGAAACTAAATACGAAATACGGAACATTGGTACATACATATGCGCTTAAAGGCGAACTGAACGAGTCAGGATGGGGTTGATGAAGATCATGTAGAACGATTTCGATGTAAGGTCTAACGTCGATCAAACCACAGCCCGTGAATCGCATTCGAACCACCATTCTCATATCCCTACTAAACGCTCCACATTTTTTTTTGTTAACGTGTCGCTGAAGATGAGAGGGGGATAATGATCTATTATTTTTTATTGCCCAAATAATAGACATAAGAACGATTGTAAGAAATGTAAACATAACAAAACTGTCAAAGCTAAACTTCAAAATGGAGGAAATGGCCAGATGAATGTACGTAACCAATG
>NW_016163957.1:0-545 GCF_001687245.7 Rhagoletis zephyria | reverse complement strand
GCATCAAATCCGGACTATTCATTTAACAGCAATTGAGTCACCATAAGCCGGTAATACAAAATCATTACACGTAAGTCAGCCACTTTCTTGCCACCATAAACCTTCTGGNTCAACTGCGCAGACGCCGCCTAATAACGAGCAGACATATCGTCAGTTACCGAAAACCAGTACCAATTCACCATTAACGCCGCTCAGACGTTCGCAAAGGATAAGAAAGAAACCTGTTAAATTAAATCTTTAAAAAATATATATTAATTTTGTAATATATACAGAAAATTAAGCCCAGGGGAATGTAAGAAGTGTAAAACCTTCTGGCAACCCTATTTAGGAACTTCCATTGTAAATCAACGTGGCAGCACTTGGGTAACCTTTTTGACTTTCAAGTCATTCCATTGCTTTTGCTGCTAATAGCTACCACGCGGTTTTACAAGTCGTTCAATTAGACAAATTAATCTTAAGGAATCTGCTGTAACTTGAATTGCATTTATTGAATAGTCTGTTCCGTAAATTAACATTTGGCGACGAGAACATGGACGAAAAAACCC
>NW_016163956.1:32645-33970 GCF_001687245.7 Rhagoletis zephyria | reverse complement strand
GTCAAAATATTTATTCAGCTGCAGTTGTTTTGCAGAATCTTTTAATAGCTTAATTTATTAGTTTTGGAACTGCTTTGCAGTTGCAACTTTTGTTAAGCCATTGTTTACTCAGTTGGTTGCAGAAGGATATCAAATTACATCTTCAATTAAATCAGTGTTATTCAATTGGTTTAATTAGATTTCCTCATATAAGTCCAACCAACAATATGACCAACTGCATTATTGGAAATTTGTTTATATTTATAATTTAGTTGAAAGGCAAAGGCTACTGTTNGATATGTACATAACTATGCTCAAATTAGCATTGATATCAGCGTTGCCACTAACAATTTTTAACCCCCTACCAATGGTCTTCTCAAATCCGACCAAAATCGTTTACAACCTACCAAATCAATTTCAATCACAAAAGAGCATTCTGAAATCATACAATTCGTTTATTTAAGATTAATAGCCCCATTCTGTATCGGCGACAAAAATTTATTTACTGATAAATTTAAACTTTTTAATGCATTTTTCCGTAATAAAAGCTGTGACAAGAATTTGTCCGTGATAGAGAATAGAACCGTAATAGCCCAATTCTGTATCGGTGAGAAATTCTTTTTACTGACAAATTTAAACTTTTTTATACATATATTTTTCCGTAATAAAACTGTGACAAGAATTTGTCACTGATACAGAATAGAGCCGCAAATGTTCCGAATACAAAACATTTACATACATACATATACACTGCTGGAACAAAGTATTGGCACAGCAAATTTTTCACAATATATGCAACAATTTTCATTCTAATATTTTTCCGCTAATTTCGGATAAAAATATGGTTCATTCTTGAACAAAAAACATAAAAATATAATTCCTAACCTTTGTGCAAAACTCGCGAAAATTCAGCAAAACTGAATGAAAATTTTCAACTTTTTAATCAGATTTCTTAGAATTTTTTCGAATGTGCCCAATCAATTTTATTATAATAAAGTGCAAGTTTTAAGTAGCTAGTAATTACCGTTGATTTTTGGCAATTTTTTTCACGCAGTCTCTTCCATACAAACATTTTTTTTCGAAAGTACTTTATATGGAAAAAATGCAAAACACCTTCAACACAAAAATTCTCAAAAATCAAAGCGATTTTTGACTAACTCCGAACTTGCATTTTTATACCCGAGCGCACTTGTGCACAAGGGTATTATAACTTTGTTCACATAACGGTTGTTTGTAACAGGCAAAACGAATCGAGATAGATATAGACAAATGTATACATAAATGATCAGAATGAAAAGAGAAATCGATTAAGCGGTGACTGTCTGTCCGTCCGTCCGTCCGTCCGT
>NW_016163956.1:26644-32502 GCF_001687245.7 Rhagoletis zephyria | reverse complement strand
AAATTACGACCGCTTTTCATATAACGGTATATTTCAGAAATGCTTGAAACTGCAATATTTCGAAATTTAAGGACGCTAATTTACTTAAAATTTATACACCCCGGATTATCGTGTAGCGGTAGCTTTCGGAAAGGTGGAAAACATATATTTAATAATTGCGCCGGGTATTTAATGTTCGGCTCCGCCCGAACTTAGACTTTCTTACTTGTTTTATTAGAATTTAATGGGCTGCGAAACTGCATACTCAAAAAATGAAATGAAAATTTGCTGAATTTTCACGAGTTTTGCACAAAGTTAAGAAGTTATATTTTTTGTTGTTGAATGAACCATATTTTTATACAAAAGTGGCGGAAAAATATTAAAATAAAATTTTTTGCATATATTGTGAAAAATTTGCTGTGCCAATACTTTGTTCCGGCAGTGTATGTACTTTGTACATTTTAAAACAAACAAGAAATAAATAAATGGAGATACAGTTTAAGGCACAGAGATGCGATCATTTAACATTTTTTGGTTGTATGAATTGTACTCATTTGTACATGTTATGTACCAATAAATTTAATTTCTCAAAAGTAAATTTAAAGCAATTAATTACATATGCAAATCTTTAGCAGCTGACCACACATAATGCGGGTCATTTTTTTTACAAGTTCCTTGCATAACATTATGCTATTGATACTGTCAATCTTAGGGTTATTTCTTAGTTTAGTTTTTATCAAAGAAAGCGTTGAAAATTTGCGTTCTACAGCCGCAGAGCTATGTGGTAATGAAATTATATTAAAAACCAAATTGGCGAGATGCGTTAAGCTATTTTCATTCATTCCGTTTTTAATAGAATAAACTTTTTCCCAAAACGTATCAATATACAGATCGCTGGAAATATCAAATTCACTTGGCCTCAGTAAATTCCACTGCTTGATAATTATATCAGGATCGCAATCTATGAAATGGGGAAACTTTAACAAAAGGGGTAAAATTGGTAAATAATCTTTAGAAACTACCTTAGCTGGTGTTATTATTTGTAAAAGTTGTATATCTTTTCGCTAGTTAACGACACATCTACTTAGGTCGTGATCATAACATGCATTATCATGCAAAGATCAACACAATAGAACTTGTTTTGACATGCATTAAGTAAACAACTTCAAAAGCAAACATCAACACAATTGAAGTTGTTTTGACATGCATTATCGCGAACTGCAACGGTCAAACATTGGAACAAGAGAAATGCACTATCCCTACAATGAACAATAACCAACCCAAATAGATATCTACAGTCGTAAACAGTAAACAACTGCGATAACAACCACCGCAACTCAATAGTATCAGTAGCACTAAGATTTATGAAAGAGTCAGTCTTAATATCAATAAAAGGCACGCATCTCGGCGTAGCAAAAAAATTATATTTTTTTTAATCATATCGCGTAAACGATATTAACTGGGGGCCCAACCGGCCCAAAAAACCATCTCTATTTCTGAAGCTAATGAAAAACAGAATAGAATAAATTAAAAAAAAATCCCACGGGAAGTAAGACTTCCACCGTCACAAAGATTCTGAAGCAGATCCTGAAATAGCGGACAGCAATCAAATCCAAAGACAAACAGATTCCTGAAAAACGGAATAAAAGAAACCAACGAACACCACACTGGAATTACGAAGAAGACGGCAAAAGTTTTTCGATTTATCACGTCCATCGTCGAACGTCGACTCCGAAATGACTGCACAAGAAATCACAAGTCTTAAGGCACAAATCGCTGTCCTAACAACAACACTTAACGGCAACCAACAAAGAGTGAATTCCCTTAAAAACAACGCAAGAATTAGCGTCACAGTCACGGACCAATACCAAAACTGCACACCAAACACCAGAGATGAATCGAAAATAAACTTGGAATTTTTCAAAACACTACCAAATTTCACAGGCGATATAAATGACTATAGGTTATGGAGAAAACGTGCCTGGACACATATGGAAAACATCGAGGATTGCGCTACAACACCCACATACTACACAGCACTCTCAATTGTACATTCAAAAATTCTAGGAGAGGCAGCTGACATTTTAATCAACTACAACACCAAGTTAAATTTTTACTCGATAATTAACCTTTCGATTACACTTATGCGGACCAGAGACCGCTTTATGTGCTAGTCGAAGAAATAAAAAGAATAAAACAGGGTAAAAGGACGTTAGCAGAGTTCCATGGTGAGTCAGCAAGTCACTAAATCTTGCACTCACTAAAGTCGAGATGGAGAACTCAGGAAATCCTTCAGCTATGCAGGAATATGCGAACCAGGAAGCTGCCCGGATTTTCATTCTCGGTCTGAACAGCAAATAAACCATCGGCACCTTCTATAGCCACAATCCAAAGGATTTAGAAACCGCCTACGCTATAGCGAGCACGATATACCATGACAACGTGGACTCACAATTCGACGTCTCGCAATACAATCAGCACAGACCATACAATACACTGCAGCATCAACTTCCACCGAACAGAAGACATCACGAGGAACGAAGAAGGTACAGACCTAATGTGCAAATACAATATACACAAACTGCACCCACAAAAAAAATCAATGCATGGATTTAGATCAGTGGTGCACACGGGAGTCTGACGGAGCCACTCGGCTTTCATGTACAAGTCGTGTGTGCGACGCTGCCGAACTTTGCACCGCTAGCAGCCGGTCAGTTTGCATTTGTACCACAGTGTAGACAGTAGCCAACCTTTTTGGGTTGTTGTTGTGGTAATCGTTGTTGTTGTAGCTTTATTCACCCGTGAGGAAGGCACTGGGTTGTGTGCTGCTATTTAATGGCCCTCCTCAGACTTTTTTTTTGGATTTCAGGGTCGTGTGCTGCATTATTATTAGACAAATAAATTTAAGCATTTGACAAATCGTGATTTTATTAAAAGAAAATTATAAATGGTGTTGAAAAACCAAACGCTCGTGCGAAAGCTCTATTTTTGTGTGTTGTTAAAATTTATACATGGCGTATTGATTGATTGATGGCGTATCTGTTATCAATATAATTAACACAAACTTTTCCGCATGGTTGCCTTTCAATAAGTAGAATAAACAAATGTTCAGAAATAAATTTGATGTTTTTTATAACTGACAACTAACGTAAGCTTTTTGTTCTTTTCTCCATTTTGATTTTGACTCTTTATTACCGCCAACAACTCTATGTGTATATATATTTACAAGCTGTCAAAATTTTGCGTAGTCCCACGAGCTAGGTAATGGCTAGGTTATGGCGTTCGTATTTACAATGAGTAATCTCAAATATTTTGTTTGATCTTTCGAAATTTTCTCTTTTTTTATCAGTTAGCAAAGACCCTCAGTGGCAGCGCTCCGAGCGTTGAGATAGTAATTTCATGTCAATTAGAAGAAAAGTTCCATGTTGAAAAAACTTTTTATTATGGCCAGAAAATTTTACATTTCTGCTGTGCCAATTCGTAACATTTTACTGCTGGAAATTTTTGAGAGTTGCTCTGGTGCAAAAGAAGTTGAGCAATTAAAATGCAGAAATTATACAAAAAGTACTTGTCTTTACTGACTTTGATTCTTCTAGAACTAAAAGCCATGCATTTATTAAACGTCTTAGTAATAACATTAGAACAAAAAAATACTTCAAAACCATCAGGCCGGGTTGAAAATTTTCTTTCCTATGAAAAATTTACAATCCGTAGTACTTTTCTATCCATTGGCACATGCCCTTTGCACAGAAAAGGTTATGAAATGTGTTTTATTTAAATCGTTTAGAAAATCAGCCATTTATATATACTATTTATATATATACCATTTTATGTGGAATTATTCAATAAATTTCGTTTTACACTATACTTTTTGAAACTATTTGGAGTTAATTATTTTTTGTTTCTCAAAAGCAACCCTGCGTTCTTAGAAGGCGTGTCTACCAATAATTTCATCCCTAGCATATTCATCCCCGAGGAAGGCAGTCGCCAAATTCACCGAAGGTTGTTTACTGGTTATATTGTGGTTTGTACTTCATGCTGTAAGCATCGCATGCGCAAGCTTTTTTGTTGAGTACACACTAGACTGTTCCAAAAAACCAACATTGTTTTTTTTACGCTTATCCCCTCATTTCTTTGCTGTTATCTTAAAAAATATCCGAATCAAAAGTTATGCAATTCTAACCACGGCAACCCATGCCGACTTGCAGTCAAAGTTATCAGAATAAGCTTGTTGCAGTTCGAGTGTTTTGTTAATTTACTAATTTTACTTCTTTATAAGACGGTATTACTATACTCCCTACAGTATTAGGACATAATTAGGGTGCTCACAGTTCTATATTATCTACTGTGTTAATTTTGCCACCTGGTAACTTTAAAACATTTTACCATGTGGTAACTTTGTTTGTTGTTGGTTCCCATACTAATTAGAGGGGAACGGATTTTATGGAAATTGCCTTTTTTTCTGCTAAAGATATAGAGTATATCGATTAAGAATGTCCACGATTTAGCTTTCCCTGATTCCATATATACACATTTGAATTTGCCTTTTTTTGCCTTTTTTAAGGTATTTGCATTTTTTTGCCTTTTCTACCTTTAAAAAACTGATTATAGCATTAACAATTTTTTTTTAAGGTTAAAAAATATACACATGCAGACTATAGAAGCGCAGGGACCTCTAGCCAAATTGGTGTTGGATAAATTCAAAGCCGTTTTCTTAGCTAACGTAGGCTTGGAGACAATAAGGGGTGTGGATAAAATTGTAAAGGGCGAGGAAAGCTCCCTTATTCCTGATAATATGAACGTTTCAAACGTTCCATATTTAAATTGGGCTCCACTTGTATCAACTTACGTCGAGCGCACATTTAGTACATTCAAGGCTTTTCTTCGCGAACATCGAATGAAAATGCTGCCAGAAAACTTCAAAATGCATCTTGTGGTTCAATGTTACTACAACTATATAGATTAAAGTTTTATGAGTTAGAAACTCGAAAGGATAAAATAGTCAAAGATTCAAAATACAAATTTTTAATATAATGAAACTAGTTCATAGTTTTTCTCTTTTTACTTGTAATGTAAACTTTTCAAAAATAAATGTATGTATTTTTTGAGTGTTCTTCGTATTTTCTGTCTTTTTTTAGTGCCATATTTTGCTTTTTTTGCAATACCTAGTGCCTTTTCCTGCCTTTTTCGCTATTTTGTTGTGCCTTTTTTGCAATACCTAGTGCCATTTCCTGCCTTTTTTGCTATTTTATTTTGCCTTTTCCAGCCTATTTCGTTATTTTATTTTGCCTTTTTTATAGGGTTTTAGGTCTTAAAAATCCGTTCCCTGTTAATTGGAGATAACACCTTTGGGCAAAATTACTCGACTTTGTCTCATGTTTAGGTTTTGTGTTAAACTGGCATCTATCGCTGCTTGTACATACATAAATGAATTTTGCTTTGGCCGCAGCGCTGCTTGTACATAAGTTTCGCTTTGCGCCTGCCTGAAGCTGGCAAAGGTTTTTTTCTTTATTTTTGCGCTGTGCTAGCTGAGTATAAAAAAGAGAAGAGAGAATGTATGTGATTTGTTGATGCTCTCTAAACACAAACGCGCACGGGGGGCAGGAAGCGAAGATAGGTTGCATAAAAATGTCGACAAAATCTGAAAGCAGGGTTGTATTTGTTGATATCTTAAGGTTAAGAATCCGCTTAAATTGAAATCCTAGCTGCTCCTGTTTTAAAGATATCCACATTTTATATACTTCTGATAGGATATATTTGCAAAAGAGGAAGGCGTACTTCTCGATAATTAGAGCATATTTATACGAAAAGAAATCTCATACAAATCTGTTCCCCTTTTTTAACTCACTAAAACGGATCAAATCAATGTGAAACATTTT
>NW_016163956.1:23119-25823 GCF_001687245.7 Rhagoletis zephyria | reverse complement strand
CATTTACTCACACATACATTGTTGAATATTTAATTCACAAGGATGTTTTTCTCTTTCGCAAAAGTCGGTCCTATCATAACTATGTAAAATGTGGATATCTTTAAAACAGGAGCAGCTAGGATTTCAATTCAAAGGGATTCTTAACCTAAAAATATCAACAAATACAACCCTGCTTTCAGTTTTTGTCGACATTTTTATGCAACCTATCTTTGCTTCCTGCCCACCGTGCGCGTGAAAGCCAAACGGTCTAGCAATGCGTGGTATTGTTGATCGACTTAAAGGTACGACCGCACTGGGCGACGCGACACTGCAGCTGCACTATGCGACACTTTTTGGTAAACCGCAATGAAACTGCAGCGGCGCGACACTTCGCTGCAAAATTTTAATTTATTCGTGCAAAAACCTTCAAACAAGATGGATGCCAGTGAAATTGATGCGGTGATAATTTCGTTTTTATGCGAGGTAGAAGAAAAAAAGGAACCACGGAGAGCCAGAAAAAGGCAAAAGTTATGGTGCATGAGATTTCTAATTCGAGGTATGAAGAAGGAGAGTTTCATACACTTTTACCTCGTTTAAAAAAGGACACGAAAAGATTTTTTACTTATTTTCGAATGTCTCAAGCCAAATTCAAGGAATTAATCACAATAATGCAGCCCCACATTGAACAAAAGGATACAATTTTGCGAAAGGCAATATGTGCAGAAGAAAGACTCATGGTAATTATACATTAATTCATTACATATAAGGTATACAATTTATTTCATATATATATACTAATTCATCATGTAAATACAATGTAAAATGTAATTATACATTAATTCATTACATATGTACCCTTATGGTCAGCTGATTAAGTTAATTACCAGTATTGGCTATTTTTCTTTTGTCTATTTAATGTTTATAATTTTTATTATAAAAGTTTAGCATTTTACACAACCATCACCACATAAATCCACATTTCAAACTCTGTACATAATTTATAAAAACAAAACAAACTTTAACAATTACAGCCAACCCTATTTATTAAAAATTTTTAGAAAAATTTTAGGTATGTAGTTTTATAGTTCATTTAATTTTAGTATGTTGAAGTGTAAATTTCAAGACGCTAGGAAATCGCGTTGATTTTTAATAATTTTTTTTACTGACGGTGTTTTGCATTTTCTTCCATATAAAATTATTATAAAAGTATGTAATTAATTGGCTATAAAACTGCATTACTAAAATTTTTCTAAAAATTCTGAATAAAAAGTTTAAAATTTTTAGGTCTAATTGTTAAAGTTTGTTTAATTTTTATGAATTTTGCACAAGGTTTGAAATGTGGATTTATGTGGTGCTGGTTGTGTAATGTGCTAAACTTTTATAAAAAATTATAAACATTAAATAAACAAAAGAAAAATAACCAAAACTGGTCAAAATGTCACTTAACTTAATCAGCTGACCACAAGTGTATGTATGTCTTATATAAAGGGCGTTACGTGTAGAATATTTTCAAAGACTCTATTCAGCATCATAAGTAAAATCTTGTGGTACTAGAAAGCCATCGGAGGTTACAAAGTACGTTGTTTCTGGCTCTTCTTCTACTACGGTTTCAGCTTCGTCTTCTTCTATTATGGTTTCAGCTTCTGCTGTAGGTGTTGTTTTCGTTTTCAATTTCGGATACAATTGCGAAAATTTTGTTTTTTGCCTTCAGTTGTAGGTCTAGAGGTAGGGCAACAACAGAGTCTGCCATGGCTTTGAAAAATGAATGTATAGGGATAGGTTCCTTTGGACCCTGCGTAGCTGTAGCTGGACGAGTATCCAAATAATTTTGTAAAACCCCTGCAACTGATAATTGCGTCGTTTGCCTCTTTTTTCTGGCGCTAATACTTTTAAACAATGTTGTCGGTGTAGAGGATTGGGGTGAATTTTCTATCTCTGGAGATATTTCTGTTAAATGAGGAGTATAACTTTCGTTGCAGCTATCATCTACGAATGCGGACCCTTCAAAGTTACTCCTTGTTTCTCTTTCCTGAAAATACGGTCGTAAGAACTCCATTTGGTTCTCATACTTCCACTTTTTATTTTTAGAAGCACCGTCTCCACTTTTGGATTATCGCTTTTTTAAATTTCTGTGATAGCTATCTCTCAAAGATTTCCCACTTCTCCTTACAGACATTATCTAAAAATAAAAAGTTTTATACATTATATATAATCTACTCAGCCCGCTTCAATCAGGTTTTAGAGCTGGCCATTCTTGCTCGACTGCAGTCACTAAAGTACTGGACGATATCCGGCAGGAGTTTGATCAAGGTCACTTAACGTTTCTATGTCTTTTAGATTTTTCCAAAGCGTTTGACTCTGTCAACCACAGCCTCCTGTGTAGAAAATTAACTACCTTTTTTGGATTTGGTGAAAGTGCAGTAAAGCTTCTGAACAGTTATCTGTGTAACAGAAAACAGAAAGTTAAAATCGACAACAACTTCTCTGAAATGGCGCTCACATGCTCTGGAGTACCTCAAGGCTCTGTGCTAGGTCCCCTTCTTTTCAGCATTTTTATCAATGACATTTTCAAATCATGCTCACACGTTCGCCTACACGCCTACGCCGATGACGTTCAACTATATATATCTAACCATATCAGCATGGTCCAAGACACAACACTTAGGCTTAATGAGGACCTGCGCGCGATTCTTGAGTGGTCTGTTGGAAACCTTCTCAGCCTCAA
>NW_016163956.1:8172-22836 GCF_001687245.7 Rhagoletis zephyria | reverse complement strand
TTTTTTTTATAAATTTTTTATTTTTTTATTTTTCTATTTGGCTTTTCTAAGTTAATATTTACATATGCATACATAGCTATATTTATATAATTGTAATTTTTATTTTATTTTAATACATATTTTTGTAATCCGTTATTTGTATTGCGCAATAAAAGTTTAATTCTTAATGCGCTAATATACTTAAATAAACAAATAAACATAAACATAAACATAAACATTAATTTTATGTGTTGACTCTTTCAGATTCCTGGCAACTGGAGATTCCTTCAAAACCATTGCGGAATCCTTTCGTTTGGGGTATACAACAATACAAGAAATTGTACATACAACTTGTGCAGCATTGTGGGACATGTTGTCAAAAACCGTCATGCCCATACCAGATGAAAGCAGGTGGAAGAGCATTGAAGGCAATTTCTTTCAAAAATGGATCTATCCAAACTGCATAGGAGCACTAGATGGGAAGCATGTGCAATTTTTCGCACCTCCAAAAACGGGCTCACTGTATTTCAATTATAAGAAGTTTTTTTCTATAGTGCTACTCGCCCTAGTCGATGCAGACTACAAATTTATTTATGTGAATGTGGGCGAACTGGGAAAAAACAGGGATATATTCGCGCTCAGATTTGGCAGAAAAACTCGAAAATAACACTTTAAATATACCTGCCCCAAAATCACCGCCCGGAACAGACGTGAAACTACCACGAACGTGACGAAGCTTTTCCATTAAAGCCATATCTGATGAGGCCTTATCCTGGGTCACAACTGCATGATTTGTCTAAGAAAGTGTATAACTACAGGCATAGCAGAGCTCGGAGAGTTTCGGAGAATGCGTTCGGTATTTTATGCCAGAAATTTAGAATTTATTACCGGAAGATGTGTCTTATTACAAAGCATGCTGACAATGTCATACTTGCCACTTGTGTCTTACACAATTTCTTACGGAATGAGGCAGCAGTATTTGAAAACGAAGAGCCAGCCGATATTCAATTGCAGGACCTTGTTCGCACAGGAGGAAATTTCGTAAATAGCGCAATACAAGTACGGGAAAGATTCAAAGAATATTTCAGTTCTCCTGACGGAAGCGTGGTCTGGCAGAACGACTCTGCAGCTCAAGGATGTCAGCGAAGGGAGAATTAATAGTTTTAACTTACTAAACAGAAAGTGCTAATAAAAACCATTATAAAAAGCAAAAAGTTTACGATTTGTAATGTCCCAGTAGTGACCATTGTGTTTATAATTAGAATTACAAAAGTTTGCTTACCTTTTGCTCCAATCTGCTTTGCTATTTCAGCCTATATATTATTTTTCTTCACGGTATTCATATAATTTTAATTTTTTAAGTCGTATAGCTCGGGGTTTTCATTCACTAATAAAATTAATTATTTCTCGTCTAACGACATTTCGGTTCAAATATATTTTAACGTGTCGCGTCGCGCAGCTGGGTATACCGCACTATGCGGCAGCGGAATTGCCCGACACCACGCGGCGCGACATTTTTGCCTAGTTGGTCAACTTTGCCGCGCAGCGTCGCGTCGCGTAGATCCGCTGCAGCTTAGTGCGGTATGCTCCATAAGAATACATGCAAAGAATATTTTGTCGCGCTGTGTAGTGTCGTGTCGCGTCGCCCAGTGCGGTCGTACCTTAATACTTTATTTAAACATAAGGGTTGCTCACAGTTCGAGTGTGTTATCTTGTTAAAGTTGCCACCTTTTAGCTTTAGCAGTAAAATGTATCAGAAAAGTAGCATTTACATATGGGGATACATATCTTGTAAGAATGCTTTAATACTGTTCCATTAATGCGGTTTTGTATGTTTGAAATATTAATACAGCCACATGCATACAGCAGTAGTACAAGTGTATGGTTAGAGTACGCATACGCTCTGAGAAACCACGCGTGTTAAATGGAAATTAAGGTTCATTTATACTGGCATGTATACACAGCAGCAAGCTCATGCCACCAACAGCGATGTCGTATGCATCAAATTTATTTACAAGACGCCATGGTATGCGTAAGTATACCAACGACAGATGTGTAAGTTTTTCAGTTTGATCACTTTAGACTAGGGATGTTCAAATAAGATCGGTGTTTCTAAAAACCGTTTTTTTTTTTTAATTGGTTAATTATCTTTTTCAGTACTTTTTAAATTTGGGTATTAATCGTTTTTCTTTCTTTTAAACAAAAAAACCGAAAATTCGGTTTTTGCATTCCCCAGCAAAGGATAATTATTTTGTAAATCTTCAAGATAAGAATACAATTTTACGGCGTACCAAAAACTTCAAATTGGCTACTAAATTATTTTGGCTGATCTGGTAGCTAAGAATAGTAAATTGTGAAGTCGATTCTAAATACTGAAATTAGGTACTAAGTTGGAAAATTGGTTTTATATGTCGTTTGTTAAAACATGAGACATATTTTAATAAAAACTTAACAAAACATATTTTCCATCACAAACATTGGAAATATTAAAAGAAATCACCGTACACTAAATCTTGAAGTTACTAATATATTACCATATTTTATCTATAAATTAAAAAAGTTTTTGCTTGTGTATTGAAGTTTATTTTTGTATAAATATGTCCAACGCTTTATTATATTTCTTATTTTAAGAAATGAAAATGTTATATAAAATAAAGCAAAAATATTGTTTTAATTGACTTGCGTTGCACAGCAGTAAGTAATAAGTGTAAATGAAAATTTTGTTTAATTCAATATGTTGTTCATGTTTTTTTGATTTTTTTTGCAGTGGGTTTAGTTCGGTTTTTTCGGTAAATCGAAAGGATCAGGTTTTCATTCCAGTTTTTTTAAACGGTTTAAACCTGAATAAAAACCGTGATTAGTAAAAAGAAACCTTTTTTTTTGAAACGGTGCCCATCCCTACTTTGGACAGCGCCATTTGTTGTTCGTTGGAGTGAAAGTACTCGCCAGAATATGGGAAACATTCAGATCAATCGCGAAAAGTCCATTAGCCTTTACCATTATCTCATCAACCGAAGCATCTTTCTAAATGCATCAAATACTACCCTTACGGCATTTCGTTTCTTGCTGCCGTCAGAAAGCGCTTAAGCATTTCATGCCTCTTCTTAGAAATCTCATTCATATCGACCAAAATCACTCTGTGCATTGAAAAAAACTTTCTAGTTACGTCTCTTGGTAAGAAAGCTTACTTGCAGAGGTCTTTGACGTCGCACAAATTTTCGAGTTTTGTTCATATAGGCTTGTTTTTACTATGCAAATTCAATGACATTTGCCGTCAAATAAGTGAAAATGCATTGTCGAAATGACTCAGGCTTAAGGAAGTTCACACAATTCACAACCCTTACAACAGTCTGTGCTTTTCCTAAGGAATTCGGTCCACAGCGTCGAATATTCTCCAGGTTATCGTACAAAAAAAGTGTTTCGCTGTATTCGCCGTAGCGTTTCAACGATTTTAGGAAACTCGATGTGACCCTTTAACTCGTTCGCTGCCGATAACGTGCTAACGTGTAATGTTGTACTTTCCGAGGAATGAAACCGATTCAAAATAACGTTCCGGTCTCAATTTTGGAAAGTGTTTTGGTTTCGGTTTTGAATTAAAACTATGAAAACTAGTTTGACAAAAAATATTAATTACACAGGTTTACAAAAAAAGGTTTACGCATATTGAACCAAACCTCTATATCCCTATGTTATTCGACGCCCTGAATGCGAATGCGCGTCGAAATACATAGAGATATAGTGGTGTCTCACTGGGAAAATAGGTAAGCACCTTACGAGGTAAGCCATGTTTTCTTTCAGTTTTTAGTACCAAAATTGTCATCATGGCCAATGTTATCTACTAGTAAAGCGCAAAATGAACACCTCCGACGACACATTATGTTGTCAGTTGCAAAATAACGTGCAGCCGAAGTTAGAATTTGAAATTCGTTCCACAAAAAAAAATTTATTTCACAAGAGTTTAACTATTGGGGCATACTCGTTTAAACTTTTCTTAACTGAGTGTTGTGAATATGAAATCGATAGTTAAACTCAAGGCGAATTTATACAAGGTGGTGTTGATGGCGTATTTAGATTTTCGCCGCGGTACTTCTTAATGTCAAAATGATGTGTTTGTTGTAAAATGTATTCGCCTTGTTTACAACAAACGAAAACCTAAACCACCTTGTATAAATTCGCCTTGGTTAAATTCTTATCAGTGGTTAACTACGCACTCTGAATTTGACCCTAAATCAGATTTAAACAAGTAAGAAAGTCTAAGTTCGGGCGGAGCCGAACATTAAATACCCGGCGCAGGTGCTAAGTATATGGTTTTCACCTTTCCGAAAGCTACCGCTAGATGGTAAGCCGGGGTGCATAAATTTTGAGTAAATTAGCGTCCTTAAATTTCGAAATATTGAAGTTTCAAGCATTCCGAAATTTGCCGTTATATGACAAGTGGTCGTAATTTTATCTGATTCCAATAATTTTCAACGTTTTGCTTCTATGTGGCAAGCACAATAATCATACCGAGTTTGGTACAAATTGGTATAACGGTTACCGAGATACATTTATGTGATCATAGTGGGCGGTGCACGCCCATTTTCCAAAATTTTATCATAAACGTATTTCTTGGTAAAGAATTGTTGCAAGCATCAATTTTGAGTAAATTAGCTTTAATATTTATTGATTTATCGAAGATTTCGTATTTCTCCAAATTACCGTTATATGGGAGGTAGGCGTGGTTATCGTCCGATTTTAAAAATTTTCGGCCATTTGGTATGCTGCAGCAAGACTAACAACTGTGCCATGTTTGGAAGAAATTGGTGCAGCGGTTACCAAGTTATACACATGTAACCATAAGTGGGCGTGGCTACGCCCATTTTCCAAAAATGTATAAACGTCTTATTTTTCGTCTAAAAATTATTGTAAATATCAATTTTGAGTGAATAATCTTCAGTAGTTATAAAATATCGCAGTTTTCGTATTTCTGAAATTACCGTTATATGGGAGGTGGCGTGGTTATGTCCGATTTTGCACATTTTCCTACCATCCGTCCTACGCCCGAAAGAATGTACACCAAGTTTCGTTATGATATCTCAATTTACTCGAGTTATCGTGTGCACAGGCAGACGGACGGACGGACACGGACAGCGTCACCGCTTAATCGATTTCTCTTCATTCTGATCATTTATGTATACATTTGCCTATATCTATCTCGATTCGTTTTGCCTGTTACAAACAACCGTTATGTGAACAAAGTTATAATACCCTTTGCCAAGTTCGCTCGGGTATAAAAAAAATAAACAAAAGTGGTAAACAATCTCATTTTGAAAGGGAATGGGAATGTAAATATATCACTAGGCTCCGAAATGTGTAGTTATGCAGTGATTTTTTTTTTAATTTCCAATGTTTTTGATTTTAAATATTTTCGTTAAGTTTTTATTTGAGTATGTCTTATATTCCATATACCATTTAAATTCAAATTCCTAACTGGGCTGCAAACTTGCTAGAATTCTAAAACTGTCTTCAAATTTCAAACTTTTTAAACAGAGTTATTTTTTTAATATCTCAAGTATTCGGTTTTGTAACCCATCAAATTTTAGTGTAGTGTAGTAAAGTGTAACAAAAATATTTAAATATTAAAATAACTTCAAGAGCGTGCCTAAAATGAGCTTTGAAAAATTAGCGCGATTAATTATACTAAAATTTAATGGGCTATAGAACTCTGAATTAAAATATTAAAGTTTTTATAACAGTTTCTACTAAATTTCCAACACAGTTAGAAACGTTAATTTATATGTTTATGTTATAATACTTATGAGCCATCCTTAAATAAAAAATTTACGAAAAATATTTAGCATGAAACCCATTGTGAATATTCAAAATTCTATATGCATTACATGCATAAAGCCACATAAAAAAAATCCGCATAGAAAAGTTCTTTACTTCCATACAAAAACAGGGGATGCGTTCCAGCATTTTAAAAAACCGCATAAATTCATATACTGCATGTAAAAAATTCTAAACAAACCGCATAAAAAATACAGCCAGCAAAATAACAATTTATTTCTTCACTTCAACACAAAAAACTACGACAATAAATACATGAATTATGTAAGAATACAAAGACGAATTATTTATCAGAAACAATGTCTCTTACACACTGAAAAAAGTAATAAAAATTCTCAAAAACGCAAAATCGCTACAGCGAAAAATGGTTTGAAAAACCACATAAATTCAAATCCGGATAAAAAGAGCATAGATGCCGGAGAATCTATGTTTTACATTTCAATACATTTAATTTTCTCATTTTTTCACACGACTTAGTTTAGATTTTTAATTGTAAGTATCACAGAAATACCCATTATACGTAACAAATATAAATTATTTTTAAGAATAACTTTATGTTCCTAATTTTAAAGCCCAGTTTGCCTCAAAAAGTAAATTAGTGCAAAACAAATAGCTCTTTAAACATAAAATGAAGTATTTTTTGTTTACAAAATTGTATGCGTGCTTATTTAGATACAGCACTTAAAGGAAAGCCTATATACTATACTTCTTGGAACCAGCTCAAAACGAGCCACATTTGTTCTAGCCCGGAGGTAACCCTTTTTGAACTATCTAGGAACTGTTCTTATATGAACTGTCTCAGAACCATTTAAGCCAGAGTCAGCTCAGAACAAGTTCAAAAGTTCTGCAGAGGGCGACAATGGTCACTTCGTAGGACATCGCCATGTTAAAAAAGACAGTTGAAAGCATTGAGTTGGGACAGATGAAGCGCCAGTACCATCCTTTTTAGGCTAGCTCAGCGCAAGTTCTGAACCAGTTGATTTGCTGCAGGGTTGTTGGAAGTATTTTATATATTTGTAGCATGGTTTTAGGCATAGGTTTAGTAGTCTATTGATAGAAAAGCAAAGCAAATTAAAAAAAAATACTGAAATCATTTTAACTGGGGCCGTTGATAGCTGATGAACATACTTGAATATACATACATTAGACTGTCCCAAAAAAACCTACATTGTTTTTTTTGACGCATACCCCTTCATTTCATTGGTGTTATCTTAAAAAATATAGGAATCAAATTTTATGCAAATCCAACCACGGCAACCCGTGCCGACTTGCAGTTAAAGTTATCAGAATAAGCTTGTTGCAGTTCGCGTGTTTTGTTAATTTACTTATTTTACTTCTTTATAAGACGGTATTACGATACTCCCTACAGTATTAGGACATAATATTTAGTAAATCTGCGTTTTTGGTTTTTTACCTGGTAGTCAGGATTTTTTCCAAAGGACCATAAATTATAATATATTTCCAAAAGTTTACACAAAATATAGAGATATGGGTATCAAATGAAAGAAGAATTCGGAACAAGATTAACTGTAACTTTTGTTTTCAATTATCCTTCTGGAACATGTCAAAAATGTCCTTTAAAAATATTATCCTTCAAGATTTTTAATTTTGAATAAGTTTTGAAGAATCTTAGTTTAATTTAAATCTTATTAATATATATAAATATACTAAAGGATAAACATTTCAAAGGATATTTTTAAAATTTTCTAATTAATACTGCCACATTTATTCTTTAATCAACCCGAGAGGACATGTCAATCACTAAAACACTTTAATGGGGATGAAATGGGGGAGTGAGGTGAAACTATTACCTATTCTCCCAAAACGACAACCTCACCCACTGGCCGTCAAGGCTTGGTGGTCCCTGTTATCGCTAACGAGGCTCTGTAGACCGGTGCGGGGTGGTATATCCTCGCTCAAGGCTGAGCTCCCGTAGTGTGGACTGGACCCGGACTGTACGTGACGTGCTACGACGAACGCCCAGGATGACCAGAACTTGATGACGGGGACTACTACGTACGGGACCCCAATCTTCGCGTTTGAAAACGCACCGACAAATCCAGAAGCGTCTGTTCCCCAGTGGGGCGACTCCCTGGTCTGTGTCTGACAAATATTGGGCGGCAGGACAACCTTCACCTGGCAGTAGGTATAAAATGCAGGATCTTCAAATCCGCTCACTGCTAGACTCCTCAGATGAGGAGGATCGCGACTGGGCGGATTTCCTTGCACTGAGCCAGCTCCGTCTGGGATCTGATGATTCTGAGACACCGGCTGCAACCGAAGGAGCGAAGGAGCCTCAAAGCAATGCCAAGCCCGATAAAGAGAAGGATAAAGAGCGGAAGAGAAAGATGGGATACAAAAGCTCTCGTCGATTCCTCGCATAACTACGAGAGCGCGACCCCGCCACTCTAACGACAAAGGACAAGGCTCTTCAAAAGAAGCATGCCTGCATTGTCCGGAAGTATGAGCGACTCCGTGAGGAGAAAGTCTCGAATGCTTCCGGAAGTGAGGACGCTGTCTCTGGAAAAGCCACTAACTCCGAAAAAAGAGACGCTGTAACCAAACCCCCCCTCTGAGGGCGGTAGCAGTCTGCCGACGAAGAAAGCTGCTCCCCTGTCCGCTGTTGGAAATAACAAGCCGTCGCAGTCACTGACGCCCAAGGTGCCGAAGACCACGAGGCCAGTGCTCCCACGGCTGGACGGGAGAAGGCCTCGACATCGGCGGCTGCTATTGCCTCCGGTGGTAAGGAACCGGTTGCACGCACTCCGAAGACACAACTTTCTGGCGACAAGAAGACTCAGTCTGAGCAGAAGCGGGTGAAAACTTCATCAACCTTATGCTCAGCACCAGATCTCCAGGTAGCAATCATAGACCGGAGGCACCCGGAAGGAAATATTCCAACGGACAAATGGTTGCTCCTGGAAGAGAGGATCATGAGGGAACTACTTGGCGAAATCCAGCGTACCAAAAACAATAATATTGGTATGTTTGATGGAGCCAAGTGGCAGAAGGGAGTCAAAGTTGTTGGAAGCGGTAACAAAGAGTCGCTAGACTTCCTAAAAAACTGCGTCCGCAACCAAGATAAACTTTGGGCCAACGCAAGATTAGAAGTTGTTCCACTCTCAGAGGTGCCATCACGTACGACAGTGCGAGTGTTGATCCCGCCCCCCCTCGTGGAGGATGAATGTGGATGTCATCCCTGATGACTGGACGATTGTCCGAGGCCGCGCTCGCGACAAAGGTAACGGCAAGGACCTGTGGATCAAGATCGGTTCACAATCCCTGCAGATCTTGCGTCGCAAAGCCGGTCAGATAAGACATTGGTCACCTTTGGGTGATCATCGTAAAGCCTAAAGGTGGTGCAGATTAAACTGCATCACTGCAGGGCAGCATCGGAGGATCTTATGCTCTTCATGGGTGAGGAAGATGTAGAAGTGGCCCTAATTGAAGAACCCTGGCTAGTGACGGGGAGAGTCGCAGGTCTATCTACTAGCGGTTTCTTGCTCCTCACCTCACAGACTGAAGGTAAAATTAGAAGCTGTATTCTTGCTAAGAAAAGCACTAATATTCTCTTTCTTCCCCAATTCAGCGATGCGGACATGACAGTGGCAATGTTGGAGCAGAGGGGAGCACCCAACATCATCCTCACATCTTCCTACATGCCATATGATGTACCCGATCCCCCGACGACATCCTTCAGAAAACTTACCGTTTGGGCAGAGCAACGAGGGATAAGTATGTTGGCTGGCTGTTACGCTAATGCACATCACACGGCCTGGAACAGCTCTAACGTCAACGATTGAGGTGAGTCACTATTTAGTTACTTATTATCCACAAAACTGACCATTTGTAATAAGGGTAATCACCCCACTTTTTACAATAGAATAAGGGAGGAGGTTATAGATATAACTCTTGTAACTAACTCGAACAATGTTAGGGTTGAGGGCTGGCACGTCTCGACAAAATGTTCTTTTTCTGACCACTTTCGCATCGTATTCTCCATTAACCTCTTACCGAATGTTACGTAGCTACCTGTCCCGAGAGCAAACCTCCCAGGCGACACGCAAATTGGTGGACGGCGGAACTAAGGCAACTTAGGACAGCAGCTAGGAAGGCCTTCAATAGAGCGAAGTTCTCCAAGGACGCGGAGGATTGGCACGAATATCGTCGCAACTTCAACGCGTTCAAGAAAGAGATAAAAAAGGCAAAGAAAGTATCGTAGTCCAAATTCTGTGAGAACCTTGAAACGACTACTGAAGAGCGACTAAGAAAGAGCCTCTCAAAAAACCCTGCTCCTCCCGGTTTCCTGGAGAAGCCAGGAGGAGGGCATACCGAAAGCAGCCTTGAAACACTAGAACACCTGATGGATTTTAACTTCCCTGGGTGCGGAAGGGCAGGGGACACAGTCACTCCTGTGACAGAACACCCTAGTACCCGTAGGCAGGGCAGTCCAGTTGATAAAATCTTCACTGAACAGAAAGTAGCTTGGGCTATCAGATCCTTCCAACCCTTCAAATCTCCGGGTCCTGATTGAATCTTTCCATCCATGCTACAACGAACAAATGCCACGGTAACTCCCTGGCTAATGACCATTTTTAGGGCAAGTTTCCTCCTTAGCTATATTCCAAAACCGTGGAGGGAGGTAAGAGTGGTCTTCATTCCCAAAGCAGAGAAGACGGGCCACAGTACCGCCAAAGACTTTAGACCTCCAGACCAGATCACGCGATGTCTTACTCCTGAGAACTTCAGGGAGGCCCAACATGCCTTCCGAAAAGGCATTTCGGTTGAAACAGCCCTGCACGAGGTTGTCGGAAGTATAGAGAGGGCATTAACCCACAAAGAATACGCACTGGCAGCCTTTCTGGACGTGGAAGGCGCCTTTAACAATGTTAACTTGGCATCCATACACTGCTCCATGGCGGCCGTAGGACTGGACCCACTGACCACTCTCTGGATCGACAATATGTTGAGCACCAGAAACATCAATGGCTCCCTGGGAACAGCAGAAGTAAGGAAAACGGCCACACGTGGCACCCCTAAAGGGGTGGTGTTATCCCCCTGCTGTGGAACCTCGTGCTTAACGAATTCCTGCTCCGCACATCGAACGTCATTTTGGTCGTGGGGAAATTCCTCTCTACGGTCAGAGAGATTCTACAATCTGCAGTTAACGATCTTGCGGGGTGGGCAGGAAGAAACGGTCTAGGGATTAACCCCCCAAAACCGAACTTGTTCTGTTTACCAAGCGTTATAAAGTAGACAAATGTCAGACTCCGTCCCTCAATGAAGCAAGCCTTAAATTGTCAAAAGAAGCGAAGTTTTTGGGGTTATTCTCGACCGAAGAGCGGAGAAAAAAGGCGCTCATTGGGATCATTGGGCTACGATCGGGAAAGACTGGGGGCTGCGACTGCAGATAATACACTGGATTTATACGGCGGTGGTTAGACCCATTATCACCTATGGTGCGCTGGTATGGTGGCAGGCGGTGGACACCAAAACCCATCTACTTAATCTGCAAAAGGTGCAACGACAGGCACGCCTATGCATAACGGGGGCGACTTACTCAACGCCCCCAGGCGGCGCTAGAGACACTCCTGGACATTCCAACCATAGACCTATACGTTAAAAGTACCGCAGCTAAAAGCGCTCTACGACTCAGGGCGTCTAACAGGCTGCGAACAACTTGCACAGGTCACGCCACAATCCTCGAGAGAGTGGGGGTGGAGTACATTAGCTGTGACTATCAAGTCACGGAAACTGATGTCAATCGGAACTTTGATGTCCATTTTGCAGACAGAAATGACTGGGAACTTAGTATTGCTCTTAGCGATGACGAAATACCCATTTTCACGGACAGCTCCAAAATGGACGTCGGAACAGGGTCTGGAGTCTTGTCTCAGGAGTTATCTCTGAGAGAGTCTTACAGACTCCCGGATCACTGCAGTGTTTTTCAGGCTGAGATATGAGCAATCGACATGGCGGCAAGGCTGGTGAGCATGATCGATCTAACTCCATCTAAACTTGCCTTTGTCGTGGACAGTCAAGCAGCTATCAAAGCCTTAGGGTCGGAAACGACCAACTAGATGTGCGTTAAGGAATGCCGAATATCCCTACAAGCTCTACAGCAACACATAATCAACCTTTACTGGATTCCGGGACACAACAGTGTACCAGGAAATGAGGAAGCGGAAGAATGTACTAGAAAGGGATCTGGAATGGGGCTTGGGGAAGCGATCCCTGCGATTTCTGTTTTCGGAGATCGAGAGAGTGACCAAGGTAGCCACCAACAGCAGGTGGGACAATCTGCACACCTGCATGGTATCGCGATCGCTCTTGCCACGGCTCGACGAAGGAAGAACAATAAGTTTATTAAGGCTGTCAAAGCCAAACGTTAAACTTCTCACATGAATACTAACGGGACACTGGACTATTGGCCACATGGCCGCCAGGTTCGGAGCACCGCATAACGAGTTCTGTATAAGCTGTAGAGATGACAATAACCTTTTTCATCTATTAAAACACAACACTTACGGGGCAATGTTTATTGTAAGAACAACATTTTTTTTCTATGAATCGACATACTCTAATACCATGTCCCCACCGAAGCTAACCACGTAGTTATGGCTATTGAGTTGGTTATACCGATAACCCACTTGATTTAGCGTAGTTTCGCCATATAAAAATGACAGCACTTAACCATTTCACTGAGATGGTTAAAAGCTAACCAACTCGAAACCACGTCGAAAGTCTGATACAACCCTGTGTTTGCCCGCCATCTGTGGGTCATTAGCGTTAAAATGTGAAGAATTCGTTCCCTACTAGTGTTTGGACTCCACTAAAATCAATTAGATTTACTCCGATTTTTGAAAAAATTTGAAATCTACTCCTCTACTCCGCTTAACTTCAAATCTATTCCGTTTTTTTCATTCATGCTATGCCCCTCTTGGTGCCGTTTTTTGAGTGTTCACCACCGGTTTCAGTTAAAAAATTGAAAGTTAGCCAAATCTCANATTGTTGACGCTGTATCCATTTGAATCAGGAAATAGCGTCAATGACTTTATTTCCAAATTTTTGTTGACTTTATTTCGCTTTTGAAAAGGTAATAATTTCGCACCAGGGTGGGAAATGAAGTCAATTGACCCCCCTGACCGGCCCCCCGGCCCCCTTCCCCGTCTCCCGACGTGATGTAACGCAGGTAGATTTATTTTTTGTATACGTTGAAATAAAATGTTTATATATTTTAAACATCGAAGGTTTATTCAATAATACCCCCTATCTGCACACTTTTCACAAAGATGAGATTCTGATATAAAAATCCACCTAAGCTTTAACTGTCATCAGTGATATTAATGCTACCTTATATAACGACAGGTAATAAGTCCCAGATGGTTTCTAAAATCACAAATTAGTTTTTGTGCAAATTGCAGATAGAGGGTATTAATGAATTCTTTGTAATTATGATAATTAATGATATATTTGTAAGTTATTGGAAGCAGGGATGCCAACTTGGCTCAAACCGTGCCATTTGTTCCTATTTTACTTCAAATGGGACTTAATTTTTCAATTTGGCACAAAATGCCAAAATGGCACTTTTGTAAAAAAAATAACATTTCATTACAGTTTTGTGAAATCCTTTGCGTGCACTCTTTTTCTCAACTAAAATTTTCTAATTTATAAAGGCTATTCAACTGGTTTATCTTATTTTATCATTGCACTTTTGTTTTGAAAATGTGGCTTTATTTTATTGCTAAATGTGAATGATTAAAAGGAATTACACCTTTTTTGGCACTTTTATTTTTCTATTTGGCACATTTTGGCACTTTTTTATCCTCAATATGACACCTCATAACTAAGGAGAGTTGGCAGCCCTGATTGGAAGATTTCTGCTGTGTTTTGAGGCAACAACTTGTCTGCAGTAAAAAAGCATATAATTTGTGTTTCAAAAGTGTGTGAAAACCAACCAATTAACTTATATGATCTCGGTTCCGATATTAAATAATCAATAATTGTTTATAACCGCATTTTGGCACATTGGCTCGTTGAATGTGCCATCTAATAAATAGTGTCGTCGTTCTCCTTAGCTGCTTTTAAATGACTGCTGGTAGAGACATAAATACAGTGCAAGAAAATTCTTTTTCTATAATTGTTTCCTTATAGAAAGGTTGGGTTCTTTTCCACCTTAGACATTCCGAATTCGTTCAAAATATGCTAATTTACAGCACAGAATTCTTTCAGTGCCCCTCCGGGGTTTTTGGACATGTACTGTTTCTTCAATTTAATAATGTTCGCTTTATTTTTGTAGAAACGAAAAATGTTTTGCAAGTTATGGATCATTTATCCACTCTTTCTTCAAATATTTCTCGTATTTCAGCTGTGCGCAGGCGTTTAGTTTTTCGCATCGTGTTTTTACATATTCGTAATTTAAAGGAGAAAAGGAGATTGAGCTACTTGCGAACGGTTGTGTTGTGGTGCATCGTGCCGGAAAAGTTTCTGAAAACGCGGTGTATTGTATACAAAAACGAAGGCAGGTATTGTAGATGCGGTTTGGTGGCTCAGACGCACACGAAATAATTGAAACTCTGCATAATTGCACACAATTTGTCAAATATTTGTAAGTTTTGGATATACATACGTTGCTTGTTCACGTGGTTGCTGTTGTTGCTTGCTGGTATAATAAATTTCACTCAATTTATAAAAAATCAAAAATTAAAACCCGAAGTGGAGCAGCGGAACAATTATACCGAAGACGTTTGTTTACTTTCGTTCTGTCATTGGCTTGCAGCTGTTTCCCTTTTCGCCTCATTCGCTAGAGATACACAACTATCGATTACTCCGAGTGTGGCCAGAAATATAAAATCA
>NW_016163956.1:0-136 GCF_001687245.7 Rhagoletis zephyria | reverse complement strand
AAAAAAAAAAAAAAAAAAAAAAATTCCGACGAACTGATAACCTCCTCCTTTTTGGAAGTCGGTTAATAACGGTGATACTCTGTTTGAGCCGCCAGAACAATTTAATTGGAGAATGTAATTAATTTTTATACTAAGT
>NW_016163955.1:16753-33970 GCF_001687245.7 Rhagoletis zephyria | reverse complement strand
ATAAATGTGAAAGTTTGTATGTTTGGATGTTTGGGAAACCATCACGCGGGAACTACTAAACGGATTTGTATGGAATTTTGTACACAGATAGCCTATAGCCCAGATTGGACAATAGGCTACTTTTTTTTAAGAGTTTCCACCCGTTAAAAAAGTTTAATTAATTATATACATACTTGCTTCATCAGTATATCAACGAAGTACGCTTGCATACATATGTATATACAAACATTCATATGTTGCTGTTGTTTTGAACGGCCGCAAAGCGACCAGAACAGCGAAGAAAACAAAAACAAAATCATTCCATTTGACTTCAACTTTTCGCTTGAATTCTATGCGCTGACATATTCACGCACGTAGACTCTAAGTCGCCACATAAACACACAAACACATATACGTAAAAACTTACGTACATATGTACGTATGGCTGCATAGTGGAGCCACCGGCAAAGCGACAACAAAAACGAAGAAAACAAAAACAAAATAACTTCAATTTGTCTTCGATAGTTCGCTTGAATTCAATGAGCAGACATAACTACACACTTATAGGCAAATAACATACAAATGCGTATTGTTTTTGCTGTGGTTGTCACGTTTTTCGTTTCATGGAGTTTCAATCACTCGCGCCGCTAAAGAAGTTTTCACTTCAAAAATTAAAGCACTTTCAAACGCTGGTTTCAGTTTTCGTTATCACATCGTTTGTGCTTTATTACGCGAGTCCGTCTTTTTGTATTATTAAATTTTAAATATGCCGGCAAAACGAAAATCGAATTTGACGAACACATCTAAAAAAGCGAGAACTATGAAAATAGTTAGAAGTGAAGAGACTTCCACTCAAGCGGAGCTGAGAAGGAATGAGCAAGCCAGACGTCAAGCGGTTGTTAGATTCTCCGAAACGCTGGAGCAGGCGGAAAGCCGACGTCACCAACATGCCCATTATATGGCGTCCCAACGAGCTGCTGAGACGCCGGATCAACAACAGGTAAGGTGCGAAGAACAAGTTCAGCGGCAGGCTAGCTTGAGGGCTACCGAAACACTGGAGCAGGCGAACCAACGACGGCAGCGATTTTCGGAATATATGGCATCTCAGAGAGCTCTTGAGACGGTGGATGAAGCAGATGATCGGAGACGGGCTGTTGCTGAAAGGGCAGCGCAGCGGCGGGAAGCTTTCACTGGAAACACTTGGAGTGTTTTTGAACGCGCTGCATTGCAATACGATGTGAACATCAACTATGGCAATCACAGGCTGCTAAAAATGGAGAGAATGGATAAAGTATGTATATTTTGTGATGCACAGAAATCGAAAGAGGAAACGGACGGGATATGTTGTTCTGGAGGTAAAGTATGTATACCGCGGTTCGAGGAGCCAGTAGAGCCTCTGAAAGAATTGTTTACATATAGAACGGATGAATCGCGGCATTTTCTTAATAATATAAGAAAGTACAATGCGTGCTTTCACATGACATCGTTTGGGGCGGATAGGATTATTTCTATGCCAGGTTTTTCTCCAACATTCACCATACAAGGGCAAGTCTATCACAGAATTGGATCCCTGCTTCCCGTGCCAGATGGACAGCCACAATTTTTACAAATTTATTTTTTGGGCGATGAGAATGTGCAGGTCGGGCAACGTTTTCACATAGTACAAGGAGTGGAAAGACAGTTAATTCTAAAATTGCAAAGATTCCTCAATAATAATAATGCTTTGGTTCACGAATTCAAAACGGCTCTGGAGAACATGCCCAATGAAAGCTTTAAAGTGGTAATCCATGCTGATCGCGTGCCACGCGGAGAACATGAGCGGCGCTACAACGCGCCTACCACCAGCGAGGTGGCGGCCGTGGTGGCTGGCGCGGAACACACCAGCGGCAGGGACATTGTACTGCACGCGCGCAGTGGACAGCTCTGTCGCATTGCTGATACGCATAGATTTTATGACGCTCTCCAGTATCCGCTTATTTTTTGGAACGGTCAGGAGGGTTATCATCTTTTAATCCCACAGACTAATCCGCAAAATAGGCGCCCGGTGCCTAACAAAAAGGTGTCCTGCATGGGCTTCTATGCTTACCATCTCATGGTTCGTAACAATAATTTTAATTTACTGCTAAGATGCAAGCAACTTATGAACCAATTTTTAGTTGATATGTATGTAAAAGTAGAAAGTGAGCGATTGAGATACATCGCTTTAAATCAAAGAAAGTTACGAGCGGAAAACTATATACATTTGCAAGACGCTGTAAGACAAGACGCGCAAGTTAATGCGAGTGACATAGGGCAAATCGTTATACTTCCTTCCACTGTAGTGAATAGCCCAAGATACCTTCATCAATATACGCAAGATGCATTCGCATACGTTCGGAACTATGGGCGTCCCGATCTGTTCATAACGTTTACGTGTAATCCGGCATGGGAAGAAATCACTATCGAACTTATGCCTGGTCAAAATGCCACTGACAGGCACGACCTTATTGCTAGAGTTTTTAAGATCAAAGTCCAAAAGTTAGTCGCCCTGCTCACGAAAGGTAAACTATTTGGAGACGCTCAGTGCTTTATGTATTCAATAGAGTGGCAGAAACGAGGTTTGCCTCATGCTCATCTTTTGTTATGGCTAAAAGAAAAATTGTGACCAAGTCAAATCGACGACATAATTAGTGCGGAAATCCCTGATGCTAACATTGACCAAAAACTATACGATACTATTGTCAAAAATATGATCCATGGTCCATGCGGGGCACTTAATATGTCATCTCCATGCATGAAGAATGGAAAATGTAGTAAACAGTATCCCCGGGCAACACTTAAGGACACACTGACAAATGAAAATGGTTACCCCTTGTACCGTCGAAGAGCACCTCACGATGGAGGACGCATGGCTAATATTAGAATGCGCGGCTACCAAGAAGGCGTCGCAGTAGATAACAGGTGGGTTGTGCCGTATTCTCCTCTTCTTTCAAAAATATTCGATGCTCATATTAACGTAGAGTACTGTAGCTCAGTTCAGGCCATAAAGTATATATGTAAGTACATAAACAAAGGTAGCGATCAAGCAATTTTCAATGTGAGGCAAGCTGGCGATATTAATATTAACCCCAGAGATGAAGTCCAAACCTTCAGGGCTGGCCGGTACGTGAGCAGCAATGAAGCGGCCTGGAGAATCTTTGGCTTGCCACTTCATGAAAGACACCCTACTGTCATTCACTTGGCAGTACACCTGCCAAATGGCGAGCGTATTTACTTCACGGAACACAATTTCCGCCATAGAGTTGCAGCGCCTCCAAAAACAACATTAACGGCATTTTTTCAACTCTGTGAAAGTGACAACTTCGCAAAAACCCTGTTATACGCTGAAATACCGAGGTACTATACTTGGAACGCAATGAGGAAAGAATGGAAGCGCCGTTTACAAGGGACACATGTGGAGGGTTGGCCAGGCGTGAAAGCTGGAGACGCACTGGGTCGCATGTATACCGTGCACGTTAACAACTTTGAATGCTACTGTTTACGCTTATTGCTCACTCAAGTGCGTGGTCCAACGAACTTCTAAGCACTGAAGACATTTGATGAACTAGAGCGAGCGACATTCAGGGAAGCATGTGAGGCACGTGGACTATTGCATGATGACAACCACTGGGACCTAACCATGGAGGAAGCCGTGCTGTGTCGCTCAGCCGCCAAACTCAGAGAGCTATTTGCAATTTTAGTGAGTACTTGCGGAGTCTCCAACCCTATTCAGCTGTGGGAAAAATACAAGGACGCACTGTCAGAGGATATCGCACATACGCTACAAGGGACGCACGCAGAATTGATAACTAATGAGGCGCTGAAATTAATAGAGGATAAAATAAATAACTTATGCGGAAAAAATATGGTAGATTTTGGTTTGCCTACACCACAACGAAGGGGAGAATTGTCAAGCGATGTTATAAGAGAACTCAATTATGATACCGTAGCCTTAGACACTTTTGTTAATGAAATGACACCACATTTGCTTCCCGAGCAAGAGCATGTTTACAATTTAATTATACAGCGTGTTAATAGTGGTGAACCGGGAATCTNTATTGTGAGGGGTACACCGGCAGATGAGATGAATGCATGTTTGAAGGCGTCGGCACTGTGGTCCAAGGTGGAAAAGCTTTACCTTACGTGCAATATGCGAGTTCAACTTTTCAATGATTTGGAATGTGGTGAATATGCATCTAAGCTGCTTCAAATCGGAGAGGGTGTACTACAAACGAACATAGATGGTAAAATTGAATTTAATNGCAACAGTGCAAGTTAATTGTGTGGGACGAGTGCACTATGTCGCATAAGCGTGCTGTAGAGGCATTAAACCGGAGCCTGCAAGATATCCGTAGCAACCAGGCTTTGATGGGAGGAGTTGTGGTCTTGCTCGCTGGTGATTTTAGGCAGACATTGCCNCACGATTGGTTATGCGAGAGGGCAGTGCTTTCGCCAAAAAATGAGTCTGTCCATAATATTAACAAAAAAATAATGGAAGGGTTAGTTGAAGAATCGAAAATCTACACATCAATAGATACGGTGATGAGCAGTGATGACAGTACATCTTACCCTGTAGAATTTCTTAATACATTGGAATTAACAGGCGTGCCTTCCCATAAACTCGAGCTAAAGATTGGAGTTCCAGTTTTGCTGATGCGTAACCTAGATGCACCGAGATTGTGCAATGGCACCCGGCTATGTGTTACAGAGACGGGGAGAAATGTCATTAAGGCAACTATTCTCACCGGAGCAGCTAAAGGAGACAGCGTGTTAATTCCTCGAATTCCAATTATCCCAAATAATTTGCCATTTGAATTTAAGAGGCTGCAATTTCCCTTAAAGTTAGCATTCACAATGACTATTAATAAATCCCAGGGTCAAACATTGAAAGTGGCAGGACTTCATTTGGGCACTCCTTGCTTTGCACATGGTCAACTTTATGTTGGATGCTCAAGAGTCTCGAGCGCTCAAAATTTATACGTATTGGCGGAGAATAACAAGTCCTACAATGTAGTATATAGGGATATATTAAAATAAAATATGTTCATAAAAAAGTTTGTGAATACATTTCAATACGTTCAAACATAAAAAAAATATACATTCTTTCATTTCTCCCTGGTCCTCTCAGACGAATTCGCGGACAGAAGTAAGTATGTCAATAAGCCAATTTGGCAAAGTTATCACCTAAATATTAGGTTCGTTCGCGTAGCTGTTAATTGTTCATGTTTAACCAAAACTTACAAGTTTTTGCGTTCGCGTACGCAAAAAACTTGCAAAGTAGGGGAAATTGAGAGAGCAAAGTGACATTTCATTTTGAGGGGAAGCTGCTGGTTTCTGCTGGAAAAATTTTTGCCAACAGCAATTTGCCAACAGGAAAACAGCTGATCAAAAACAGCTGGTGGGCATTTACGCAAATCACAAAATTGAATTTGATGGTTTGGAAGTTAAAAATTACAAAATGCGACTAATTAAACTTGTAAGAAGTAAGTAGTTATTTGTTTAATCAATAAACTGTGCCAGGATACCACTTGTAATGAGTTTTCGTACGTTTTAAATTTTACACTTTTGAATGTAAACAAAAATTATATCAGCTGTTCGTCTAACTTGCAAGTTTCTGCAAATTTTCTGTTCGCGTACTATTTTGGATATTTCTCTCTTGTGAGAGAACAGATGCATTTCGCCGGAATTTGGCAGTTGTTGGTTTCTGTTGGAGATTTTAAACGAACGCACCTATTACCACCAACATACTAAGTGTGCTCAAAATTGACATAGGATCACTATTCAAATAAATTACCAAATACCCAACGTGCTTCGTAACATGGGATTAGAAACACAAAAATACTTTTAAGGCGCAGCGAAGCTCGCCGGGTATTTGCTACGCCAGTTTGGACGCCGGGGACTAGTTGGACGCAGTGGACGAAGCTACAGACTTGTCAGAACGCCGCACTCCGGACAGCGACTGGGTGCCTTCTGATGACGCCTGAGCATCACCTACACAGTGAGGCCCAAGTGCTCCCCGTAAGGGAACACAACAAGATGCTCTGTAAGCAGTTTCTTGTGGGGTGTCACAGAAGTGAACACCCCAACAGACCACTGCTGGAGGAGGAGCCTCCGCCCAGGCACGTCAGGGGGCACCTATTCATGTACAAGGACGCAGTCCAGACCTACACAGACCAACCACTGGACCCAATGACGTACAGACGAGCGATTAACGACATTCATAGGGAGTCTGTCTCCACCTACCTCGACTCCCGGCCTAGGAATGTCGTTATCGGAGCCCAATCACCACCTGTGGAAGAGACGGAGCTTCAGTTACCTAGAGAGACCCGCGTTACCCTGGCTCAGTTACGGTCTGGATATTGTAGCCGCCTAAACAGCTACCTGTCCAGACTCGACCCAAACATCCCAAATGAGTGCCCGGCATGTGGAGACTCCCCCCACGACACCAACCACCTCTTCACATGCCAGCTCAATCCGACTCAACTAACACCTCACTCCCTTTGGTCCGACCCCATCGAAACAGCTCGTTTCCTGGGCCTACCGTTAGTTGAGCTTGACGATAATGATTAAAAGTTGACCCGAAACAGGCGGGGCTTAGTAGTGCCGCTACAACAACAACAACAACCTCTTGACATGGATCTTAAATTTTTTTTTCCAAAAGAATATTACGTTTGGGTAATGAATCTATTGAATGGCGGAATTCCACAAGGCAGTGCCCTGAGTCCCCTAATTTTTAATATCTATACTAAATCCTTACATGACCTGGAAGATGGAAATACAGCTATTTTTCAATACGCGGATGATTTTCTAATCCTCTCGTATGCGAAGACCTTTGATGAAGCTAAGAATAATTTGGCAAGTAAAACAAATGAATTCTTTTCCAGGTGTCTAGACTTGAATCTATCCTTTAATATTGAAAAAACTCAATGTATTTATTTTGCCAAAGGTTCCCCAAAGAGAATAAACATATGTGTTCAAAATAAGGCTATCAGGCAGGTGAAATCTTATGCGGAAATTCATGAAACGTATAGGTCTGCTAATTGTATGATTTTTGCGACGGTGGGTCCGTATCAAATGAGTCTACGGGCATAGGTTTTTAAATGCATCGGGGAATTATACTATTAAACTTAAGATTAATCAAAGATTAGTCACTTACGTGAGTATGCATAAGCTCTTTAATGATTTACTTAAAATTTCTTTACTGATAGCAAATCGGCATTAATAGTAATAAAAAAAACTTTACTGACAACTATATAGTAAGTAAATAATTAATTTAGTTGAGACTTCGGAAATGCAGTCTCGTGACCTAGTATGGGTCCCAGGGCATGTGGGTTTTAGTTTGAATGGAAGAGCTGATCAGGCTGCTAAACAGGCGATTGTAAATGGTTTTGTTGTCTTGCCGCAGTATACACCGGGTGAGGCTGTAAGGCTTATCACTAGAGAGCTCTGGAGCTACTGGGGAGAGAGGTATGAAGAAATATCACAGACTAAGGGTGTGTTTTTTCATGATATCTTTCCACAACTACTTCCTAAGCCTTGATTTCGTAAGGTTAATTTGTCTTCATCTGATATCAAGCTGCTAAATCGACTTTTGTCGGGACATGCATATGACAAACCCTGTTTTTGCAAAATGAAAATTATTCCAACAGACATATGTACAACGTGTGGAATACAGGAAACTGTCAGTCACTTAATCTTCTCTTGCAATCGTTTTATTAATATTAGAGCGAAATACAATTTTTCAAATTTATATAATGACATCCGAGGACTATTAAAATCCCGAGATATTAAGATATACGAGGAGTTGATCTCTTATATTAAAGAAGCAAATATTGAAATTTAATTAAAAATATATATATGTACATGTATATATATATAAACAAAAATTAAAAATAAATAAATAATAATTAATTGTTCAACGTGTGGATATACTAGAAGTATATTTCGTATTTTTCGCAAATGCATAAAAAAAACAGAGATATAGAGCTTAAAGGCTTATCCAATTCTTGTAAGTTATATGAATAGTCAAAACTTATGTCACTTTTATAAGAGATGAATGATATTTTTTATCAGTATTACTTAAGTTACTAAACCCCAAAATTATATATACATATGTATATACAACACATATGCTTAATTTTTTACTAGTCCGAGTCCGACGAATACGGGATTTCACCTAATATAGCAAGCATACTTCAAGTTACTTTTAAAACACTTACAGAAATGCTTGTCGGGATCGTATAACCTCGCTAAGTTACATACATAAATGAATGGAATGTTCGGATGTCTACTTAACCATTTAAAAAATTTGTTAAACCAGAGGTATACACCCCTATTGCGAGTGTCGACTTGTAGTAGATAAACGACTGTTAGTCGATTTTCCATTATCCGTGGTATCTTCAAAGTCGTTTTCTCGTTCAATAAGTGCGTGTGAATAGTTAATAGTCGCTCATCCTTCTACAAACAAACAGTTGTAGAAAAATGATAGATAAAAACTATTCAGTCGCTTATTGTACGAGAAATCGGTATGCACAATACCATGGAAAAGCGATACGCTTATTTATAAAAACATAGATCTTTGCTTCATTTGCTTCGCAATGAAATAAGACGTTACGTACGTTAATTAATACCAAATGCAGATTAATCATATATAAAAACATAAGCACAGTTACGTTGAGATGTAGACCAGTTTACAAATTCGACATCTTTACATTTATTTTAATTTTTCTTCTGGTTTTTAATACATATGTAAATACAGAATTTTCATTTAAATCTAGGACATTTTAGACAAGTATGGTAATTTGAAATAGCTCGTCCCCCAATTAAAGGACATCATTATAATAAGAACATTTCTGAAAATAATCCCAAATCACCGTCCTCGTCTAACCGTTATATAGGCACGCGCCCCTTTGATCCAGTTGCCAAGGTACGCTTTTCTGTTTTACTCTCATTTCTCGTCTTCTAACTGCTAATATATGTATATACGTGCGAAATGCCTTTAATCGTTTCTTATTCAGTGGCAGCCATAGCACGTGCCTGGGCGCGCACACGTTTCTCGTATTCTAAACGATTTTGACAATAGATTGTATATGCCTCCGCCTGCGCTGGATCTTTAATGTTCGGTTCATTAAGCAAATCTTGAATTCCAAGCAATATCTGTTTAATTGTGATGGCGGGACGCCAATCTTTTTCTTCATCCAATAGCGACAAACAAACCGTCCCAGACGGATACACGTTGGGGTGAAACAATGGTGGTTCGAATTTACACTTTGGTGGTGATGTCGGATAATCGTCTTTAAAGATCATGCGCAATTTGTACAACCCACCTTCCCAAGCAGTACCTTTCTTACCAGGAATAGCGCATTCCCAGATCATAAGATTCAAAGTGCCATCTGGGTTTTTTGCTGGACGAGCTACAAATCCGAATGGATGATCTTTACGCCAAGCTTTTCGCTCTTCACCCAATCGTGTAATTGCTATTCCAGACATACTGCTGTAGACCTTCTCTTCACTCTTAGCTAAAAAAAAAAATCAGTACAACTTCTCGCCTTTCACTTGGGTCTATTTTCCACACACGAACTCGCTCGATTCCTCCTCGATGACTGACTCAAAAGCTGATGTGTATGGTAGTACTACAGCTTCTAAAAGATAAATAGATTTTATATTAGATATTCGAATGAAATTATTATCGGGAAAAATCGAACCCAAATTTTTAGAAGTTTTGTTTAATTAAACACGCGGATTAATACGTTTAAGACCACAGCTTCTTAATTTTACCGCTTATTCCTTCCGTCGACATAAAAATGACAGTGTATGCGTTTCTAGAGTTTGTCAAAAGTGACAGCTACAACCAAAACTACAGGAAAATGCTGAATAAACGGCGTCCTTGCATGGTTGCATTAGTAGTTTCAGGAAAGATGCATGGCTCGCCATTACAATCTGTTTAGACCAATAGGCACCTGACACACGCTCAATATTTCCTTAGAGTAATTCTGTATCACTATAAGGGCGGTTGCTCAATGTCTGGTTATCACTACTTGCCGGTTAAACATCATTATCGACGTTTTCGACATCATGCATATAACATGTGATCGATAAAGCAGTCGTTGTATTTAACCGGAGCTTCTACCTCCGATTAGTGCTAATCATACATTGAAGAACCGGCACTAAAAGGTGTTATGTTTACATAACGTTTAATAATGATAACGATTGCATGGGTTCGGTAATCATAATGATTTTTTCAATTTCCTTTTATAACCAAAGAATTAGTAATCAATTGATGTGTATAGTAACAAATAGTCAGTACTAATTTGTAGTGGAACCTGCAAATTTTTACTGGAAAAGTGTGTAATAATCCAAAAAATTTGCGAGAGCACTGAATCGAGAGCGTAATAACACGGGAGAGCTGCAAATTCTTGCTAGTTAAATTTTTACTAGCAGATATTAGCTATCAGAAGAAGAATCAAGGTCAAAAGCTGCCATTTGTTGCATTGGTTAAGCGTAAACAAAAGCAAAACGAGTGGAAAAGGAAATTTTAATGATGTACTGGACTGTGTAAGTGCTTGTGTGTGAAGCAAATAGTTTAAAACTGATTTATAAATAGTAAAATGTTTACAGCAGATAGTCAAAACAGTGCAAGAACTGTTCACTTGCAAGTTTCTACCAGTTTTGTGTTCAATAACTTTTTCTACTAGTTTTCTCTTCATCTCAATTTCACGCTCTATTTGGCCTTTACGCTCTCGCTGCAATTTTTTACTTCAATAATAACATAATAATAATAGATTGGCGCTTACACATATGTTAGTGTTTGGCCGAGCTTCTCCTTCGATATGTGGCGTGCGCCTTGATGTTGTCACACAAAGGGGAGGGATCTACAGTTTTACCCCGACTCCGAACTGTGATTTCATTTTTATGAGAAACTGTTTTTCATGGCAGAAGTACACTCGGAGGTTTGCCATTGCCTACCGAGGGGCGACCGCTGTTAAGAAAAAACTCTTTTCTAAATTTTTTGCGATGTTGCTTTGACCAGGGCTTGAATCCAGGCCCTGCGGAGTGGAAGCGCGCACTGCTTTCCACTACACCATAGCGACCGCCGGAGAACAACGAGAAATAGGCAGAATGTTCGAGGAATGACGTAGAATGTTCCACAAAGAGAAACGGCAGTTAGATGAACACTGCGAAAAGCGAGAGAAAGAGAATGAGCGATGAACTTCAGAACGTTCGAGAGTTGCCATGAGTGCGAGCGCAGGTATATAACAGCCACGACACAGCGGAGTTGAGTTAGTTACGAGTTGCAAGTCAGCAAGCTACAAGTAAAGTGAGCAGAGAAGTGAGTTGCGAATAAGCAAGCTATAAGTTTAATTGTGTTAACAAGTAGTAAAGCATTGTTATTGCTTTAATACTAGGTTCACATATAAGTAGATTATCCTCATTTTCGAGCTTAATACTAGGTTTACATATAAGTAGATTATCCTCATTTTCGAGCTCAACACGCTAATTTGTAATTATAACAAGAGATTAGCCATATAAAATTCGTCCCTTGTTAATCTGTAATTATAAAATAATCTCAGATTAAACCGATAACTTTTCGGAGTCCATCCTAGTTTTATCGATTGTTTTTGCAAAAAAGAGGAGAAATGCCAAATGTAAATGTAAACAAAAATGGACGCTAGCAAGGAAAAGAGGGTTTTAAAGGTACTTTTTTTTAATAAAATGTTAAGTTAAAATATATTTATATTGCTTAATATAGCAGAAAAATGTGATCACGGTGGCACAGAGAAGAAACATAACTTTTCCTTGAGATGTGAGAATAACAAGCACAACAAATTTGACGGCTAATAATCTGAGATTTGCCTGTGTAAACAGGGTGATTAAAAAACGAGCTTTGTTAGTGATAATATTGATATGTAAACATAGTTTAAGAGTGCGGCTTTTCGTCAGTACAGATTCGCGTTGACAGAATCGCACAAGTGTGTGGTTACTTTTACTTTGAAACTTGATGACAATTAGCAAAAAAAGTATTGAAAGTATTTTACAATCGCATATCATCAGCACGGGTCGATTTTTCAATGCCAACGTTCTGCCCACAAAGTAGGTGTACGACTTTTCACGAAAATTTGGGCCTTTTAGCAGACCAAACAAACGCACAAACTTGTTCCAATCACAAATCACTCCATTTTATATCATAAATTTGTAATAAATCAAAATTAAAATCGCTCATAAAACACAACAAATTGCTACAAAAAGCCATCCCGAAGCGATAGAAGACGATGTAAACAAATCGGAAAAGCATCAAAAATGTAACGAAAATTTTTTTCTGAAATTCGATTACAAATACAACGATGTCGGATTGCGTGATCTGTAGTCGTTGGTTCATGGTTAAGTAGCTTACCGAAACCACAACATACCACATGTAGGCACTTCACTGTAAAAAAATCACGCTATTAAAAATCGCTCTTACTGAATCCGCAGCCTTAGCATCGGTACTCGATTTGAGTATATTTTTTCGATACCTACTAAGGCATCTAGTACCGGGATTCAGGATACCGAATACCGGGAGTCTCGAGCCCCTTTTTAGTCCCAAAATCCCGGGATCAAGCCCTCGGAATCCCGGGATATAATTTAATTTACGACCAAATTAAAAAAACGACATTCACACACTGTAATGACATAAAAGTACTATAAAATGCTACCCTACAAATAATCAAGTAATATATTACAATTCTAACACTACTTTTATTCTATGTTATAATATACATATATAACATATATATGAGGCATACATTTTCATATCGGACACCAAATTTGGTGTCACAATTTCGATTGACCTCACATTTTTCCTTTTTTCTTCGGATATTTGATCTTTAAAATTTTGGAGATTCTGACTAATAAATCAAGTACTTCTTCAAATTCTTATACCTCGGGTTCTCTTCATCGTAGAGACTTCATTGTTGACCCTCACAAAATAAACCACCTCGTCATAAAAAAAAATATTTAAAAAATAGCTCTTCAAAAACTCTCATATTTTTGAAAGATGTTTTTTAAAGAGAATTAAACAAGGACTACGATGGTGTAATTTTAAATCCAAAATTAACTGGTCTTTACTATATTAACGAAGAATGTAGATAACAAGAAGGGACAACTCCATCGGCGTAGCCAGAATGAAATTTAGGGGGGGCTCGACCCTATTAAGCTAGCATTTCAGGGTACTATTTTATATATATATAAGGAAATTTTGAAAGTTAGGGGGGGGGGCTCGAGCACCCCCTTGCCCCTACCTGGCTACGCCCATGGACAACTCGCTATAATTGTGGCGAAAGTGCGCAACAGGGGCGTGCCTTCTCTTTTCATCCAATCAAAAAACGCGCTAGGGCAAAAGAGAAGGCACGCCCCTGTTGCGCACTTTNGGGGGGGGGCTCGAGCACCCCCTTGCCCCTACCTGGCTACGCCCATGGACAACTCGCTATAATTGTGGCGAAAGTGCGCAACAGGGGCGTGCCTTCTCTTTTCATCCAATCAAAAAACGCGCTAGGGCAAAAGAGAAGGCACGCCCCTGTTGCGCACTTTCGCTACAATTATAACGAGTTGTCCCTGCTGGTTATCTACGTTCTTTGATATTAATCAACTTAGGGCCGGTTACTCAATGTCTGGTTAACACTAATCTCCGGCTAAACATAGTTATCGACGTTACCGACTCCCTGTTGTATGCATGGAGTCGAAGACGTCGATAATCATGTTTAACCGCAGATTAGTGTTAACCAGACATTGAGTAACCGGCCCTTAAAAAAGTTCAACTGTTAACAGCTTAGAGCGCGGTTACCCACGAACGTGTACGTAGCGTAGCGTAGAAGTACGTAGAAACATACCAAGTTTGCTGTTGATAGAAAGAGAGAGATGCTACGTCTACGTCACGGTCATGCGGTGGTGAGTTTTTGTTAACACGCAGATGTCATAAGATAGATCGTGTCAGCTGACACGTTCTCCGTTTTTACGTCCGTGGGTAACTGCGCTTTAAATTAATTTTACGACAGTCGTAACCAGAAGACGAAGTTTCTGCGATGAGTAGAGCCCGAGATACACCGATTTGAAGAAGTGCGTGAATGGTCAGAATCACGAAAAAACTCGAACTTTGGCAGATCATATCTCCGAAGAAAAAAAGAAAAAAGAAATTCCTGGAATACGTGTTAGCTTATTTCATGCATAGAACCCATAAAAAATTTTAAGCGAGACATCACATCAGTTTTTGTTTTTACGAAATCCGTCTGACTTGTATATGTACATGAGTATATATACATATGTTGTGGCATACTAATATTACTAAACGTATGTGTATATGTAAAAACACTCTTATTTTTTACTTTTCGTAAAAATTACTGCGACTGCAATATGAATGAATTTCAATTCCATAGTTTTTAGTTTATTAAGTTTGTAACTAGCTTTTTAAACTGATATAAAAAGAGATATTTATATTTCTTTGCTTAAAACCGCAAATTTATTTTTATTTTATTCGCATTAACGCAAGACTACAAAACCAGTTTGTTAGCATATTTTAATTAATGGTAATAATATCCCGAAATATCCCGGGATCCCGGGATTACCAATCTAAGATCCCGATATCCCGGGATTCACAAAATGGTCCGGGATTGGATGCCTTAATACCTACTCAGTACTTGGCTCAAAAGTATCGATACCAAAATTACGTGGGATCGAACGAAAAGTATCGAGTATGCGAAACGTGCAATTCGTACTGCTGCTGGAACACAACCAGTGTGCGGAGAATTTTTTTTTTTTAATAGCTTTAAAAATTTTGGTAGATTTACATATACACAATTATGTATGCATTAGGGCGGGTCAATTTGTATGAGAGATTTTTTCGACTATGTGCGTATAGGACGGAAGAATTCTATGTGTAATTCTAAGAAAATGCGCCGAAGAAACCATGGATCTAAAATCAATTTGGAGTTTGCCAAATTGCGAAAATATGTTTTTTAGCATTTTGCTGTAGTGTCGTAAAGTAGTGCGTTAATTTTTTTTAAAATATGCTATAAGTGCTTTTTTGGTATGCTACCACCAGAGGGCTCAAAAGTGAAAATTTTAACATGTTCTTCGAAACCTATTCTTGCAATTTGCCAAACTCCAAATATACGCGCATAATAAAAAATTGCCCCGACCTAGTATGCTTGTAATAAAATATTTAAATTCGTTAAGTCTTTTATTAGTCTATAAAAGATACAATACTTTTACACATACGTACATATATTACAAATGCAAAAGAAAAACAAACACATACATATTTAGCTGTTACATATGTATGTATGTCAAAAAACAGTCAGCTTTCTCTGGAACTATTTTTTCTCCTGAAAATTTTTTATTATCATAATTTATTTCATAAAGAACTTAATAAAATTACCTCTGGGTCATTTTAGCGACGATGATACCACAGGTTATTTGCAAATAACAATTTGCAAAATGGTAAACTTTGCCCTATAAACCCTGAGTTAATTTTTTATTTGCAAATAACTAAATCACGCAAATAAGTATTGATTAGTGGTACTATTTCCAAATAACCGCAAGACGCCGCCATTCTTAGGTTTATTTTCTTTTTCGATGATCATCTTATTGCCTTTTTATAATCAAGACGATGCCATTTTTAACTTTATTTTCTCTTCGATGGTCATATTATTGCCTTTTTATAATCAAGCAATATTAAAAAAGGATTTTCCACCATCGAATAAACAGTGAGTTAGGTATTTGCAAATTATTTTTATTTGGAAATAGCTTACGTATAAACGTAGTAATAGATAGATTTTTATAGATTTAGTTTTCCGTATTTTCTCGACGCACATTTAGCGCATTTAGCTCTAAATGCCTACTCTAAATGTACATTTATCCGTACAAAATTCGTCACCTAAATGCAACTAAATGCAACTCCATTTTTGCATTAAGAATCTAAATGCTAAAAGCAACCCTGTGATCTTCCAAAATTTCCACGATTCGAACATGGTTTAATGAAAAAAAGTGGCAACATTGCTTTTTCGAGTATACAGTCGCTAGCTGGGTTTCAGTGATCGCCGATCGAGATTTCATTTATTATTTTACATTATTTGGATAAAGAAAAGTTACGCAAATTCAACATCGATATGATGCTGATAGAAATCTAGATTAGTTTGTGATCAGCTCTGTTTGTTTTGTTTCCTAATTAAGTGTGGAAATTATAATTGACTGCACCGACAAATGAATATATGTATACACAAACAAATGTTCGGTTATGGTTAAAACAATTCAAGTGTTTGTATTGAATTTTCGGTTTAGAATTTATTTTTTTTCTTTTTCAGTAGGGGTTTTGCACATTATCTTTTCCGTGAGAATTTATCGTAATAGATACGGATCTGAATAAGCGACTGGAACACGGCTGTTTGTCAAAAGCATACTATTTCGAACTCGCGTAAATGTACATTTGCTAAATGCGGTAGCATGAACGCTCTTCGAAAACATATGTTCGAAAGTGCTAAATGTTGCATTTTAAATGCAGCAAAAACGCTGTAATAGTAATAAAATTAGAACAAACAGATTCTTCAAAACCGCCAGGCCGGGTTAAAAATTTTCATTCACCTCATAGTTAACAAAAATTTACAATCCTTAGGTCTTTGCTATCAATTCGCAAATGCCGTTTGCACAACAAAGGTCATGAAATGCGTTTTATGTAAATCGTTTAGAAAATGAGTCATTTATGTATACCATTTTATGTGGAATTATTCAATAAATTTCGTTTTACACTATGCTTTTTGAAACTATTTGGAGTTAATTATTTTTTATAATTATTTGGGCCAAATTCTTATTTGTTATGTTTGCTGGGTTGGAGCTGCTTCGGCCGATATAGTTAAAAAAGCGAAAAAATTAAATTTTCCTTTTACCCTCCTACGCGTTTCAACGCTCTCGCGTCTTCATCAGGGAGTCTTTATTCGAAAAATAAAAACAAATAAACAATAAACATGATAAGCAAGTAAAATTCGCTGATGCAAAAACAATAAACATAGTTAACGACAATTACTTTACACTAATTCTGACTTTGAACTCACATTTACATAAATATTATTGGCAAAAATTGTTTAACAAACGATAAACGTTAGCACCATTTTAAGTATCTTTTCAACAATATTACCAAATTCGAATCCTATATTCTTATTTATATTTGTTATTGATTACAGCTGCATACACGTT
>NW_016163955.1:4290-14576 GCF_001687245.7 Rhagoletis zephyria | reverse complement strand
CATCTTTCTCTTTGACACCATGTCTGAAATCCCACGTGATCTGTCAAATACTAATGCATGAAAATCCTAACCTCAAAAAAATCACCCATTATAATGTATGTAATATATATATCTGTGGCATATTATTAAGGCAACTTCACATGAGATAAGCCATTGTCCCTTTAAAGCAATATTTCATTGGGTTCCCAAACAACGATTAACTAGCCATAAAATGCCACAGATATGTACACAAACTCGCATGGGAAACTAATACCAGTTTTTGAAAAATTATGTATGTACATATATAGATATTTAGCGCATGTAAGCAGTTTCATTCTTCTGCCTTCAAAATAGGGCTCTCCACAATGAAAGCAATCATTGGAGAGACGTGTGATGTCTTATGGGAAGTACTTGGTCCAAATTATTTATCGGTTCCACAGAAGAATGAATGGAAACGCATTGCCAACGATTTTTATTCAATGTGGGATCTACCTAATTGTGTTGGCGCTATTGACGACAAACATATAAATATATTTTGCCCGAACAACACCGGTTCCCTTTTTTATAATTATAAGGGTAACTATTCAATAGTCCTTCTGGCAGCCTGTGATGCAAATTATACCTTCACTGCGGTAGATATTGGTGCATACGGTTCGCAAAGTGACGGCGGAGTTATGTGGAACTCTAGTTTTGGGCAGCGTTTATATACGGGCCAATTGGATTTGCCGAAAGAAGAAGTATTGCCCGGCACTAGCAACAGTTTTCCACACTATTTTGTTGGAGACTCTGCGTTCCCATTAAAACCTTTTTTAATGAAACCGTATTCTGCACAATTTCTTGAAGATGCATGATGGAAGTTATTGCCGACCTGAATACGTTGACCAGGATGATGGGAACGTGGTAACAAAGGGGCTGTGGCGCAACGAAATATCCACCCCTTTACAAAAGGCCAGAAGCACATGTTCAAACAACGCTTCCCGAAACGCTTTCAAACTAAGGGATGAGTTGATGAGCTATGTCGTATCCCACCCAATTCAAAGGACTGAATAAAATAAAGGTTGTCCAATGTAAGCAATGTTTTAATAATTAATATTTAGATTGCCAAAGGTTCAGAGTGACTTTGGTTGAAATACACTAAGTTTATTTACATTTGTATTCGAAGGAGTAGAATATAAAAATTGCATGAAAATTTTAAATAATATAATATTTTATAATATTAAAACTACATGAATTAAAACAAAAAATAAGCAGATTTAAAATGCATACTATATATTATTTCATTTCAGGTAACTAACAGGTGGAAACCACTATGCAATAGTTGAAATTTTCCGCCTAACTACCACCAATAACTTTGAAATTGGATTCTTTATATGGAATTCTTTATATGGATATCCTTATGGAAATCTTTATAACAATTCGGGTCTTCACAAATATACAATTCGAAAATGGTGGCCCAGTTGGGCAAGAATAGCAAGTGTGTAAGCCCAGCTCCATGCATGCCAATAAGTATGTCTGTATTACGTGTGAGAGTCAATTGCTGAATGAAGGTGAGACCCCTATAGAATAAAAATGTCTACTACATATAATAAAATCGATTACGTATCAGTTTTTTAATGAAAATACCTTTCGAAAGATATGCGTTACCATGTGCAACTACTGTTGGCGTTAATTTCTTCGAGCAGCTCGTCTTCATTCAAAATTTGTCGATACTTTGTGCGGCGTGATAGTAAGGTAATGCGCAACTTAGCTTGCTGTAAAGGTGGGCGAAATGGTATTTGTAAACGATGCAGTATGAATTCAGAGAAAGCGCGAAATAAGCCGCTACCTTCACAGCCATGAATCTGAAAGACTTTTGATCAGTACTGAGGTAGAAAAATATAAAAGCGCAACTTACCAACGGTGTATTGTAGAAGAGATCAAAAATCATGCGTGGCAATAGAGGCAATACCACATTTCGAAAGAATACACGCTTTCCTTTTACATCGTTCAACGTCCATACTCGATTATCGGAAAATGCTTTGAATGTCTCCGCAAATGGCGAATCATATGGATATGTTTCCCATATCAAGATACGCGTATCGGTGTGGAATGCCAGTGGATGAGACTGGTTCACAAAGAGTGAGGCGTATAAGTTGAAGTTACTTTGATTGTTTAATGTTTAATAGTTAGATAGTGAGCTGTATTACTATAAAAAAAAATAATAAGCATAAAACAAACAAAGGAAAAATAACCGAAACTGGTCAAAATCTCGTGCCCCTATTATTTTTCACATGGCTGTATGTATGTACATTACTTTTATTTCACTTTTTAGGTAACCGTAGTATATTTATTTATTTTAAAATTAAAATTTATTAAAATTTCTTCACATTGGTTACAGATCATACTATAAACAAAATACACATAAATCATAAATTATAGTAGCAGTATCTTTTTGGCAATGAAAACATTTTAAATTTTATAGAAGCAACACAGTTTCAAAACAGTTTGTTTATTTGACAAAAACCTGTTAATTTTTTTTAAATTTTGTACAAAATTTGAAATGTGAATTCATATGAGTTTTCTTATAAAACACTGTACAGCACTCGGCTGGGTATTGGACCAAGCCAACTTTTTTAAGAGATTGAGGGATAAGTAAAAAAACATATTATTCTTGTTGTTATTTAATTTTGGTTATTTTTTTATAAAATTATATACATACATATATTTTTTAACAAAACCCGTGTAAATCCAAGTTTGTGCAATATTTAAAAACGGTAATTTTTAGCCATTTGCATTTTGTACTTTGTTCTACTCATGCATACTCAAAATCTTTCTAAGAAATTCATTAAAAATATGAAATTTTTACGAAAGTTTGTTGACTTTTTTAAATATTGCACAAACTTGGATTTACACGGGTTTTGTGTAAGAATACATGTACATAATTTTATTAAAAATTACCTAAATTAATAGCAACAAAAATAGTATTATATAAAAATAATATAGTACATAAAAATATTAATAACAAATATATATGTAATAATAAAATTCTAATATATACCTTTTGTTATTTAAAAGAAGTTACTACACACTTCAAACTATAGTATATATTATTTATTACAAAAAATTTAAATGTGTATTTGTACATATGTTCATATCACTACACCGTAGTGTAAATCATTTAATTAAAAGGAACTATCAATTCAGTCATGTTTAAATTACATTGTAATTAATTCAGTTGGAACGTTAATACAGGTACTAATGACCAATGTACATTACATTGGATTAAATTAAAAGTAAATTAATTTTCCACGCCGTTGTAGGCTAAGTTCAAAATTTGAGTTTTTAAAAAGTCTTGATCTTCTTCAGAATGCTTAAGAAGATAAGAATCAAGTACTGATAGAAATTGCGAATTACGGCTTAGTTGTTGTGCAGGTGCTTCAGACTTTTTTAGCCAGTCACTTACAGTACCACAAAGTTGATCTAGCCGATCCTCATCTCTTTTCCGCTTTATAGATCTATTCGAACTGGCGCCTACGTCTTTTTGGCTCTCAATTAATGGTTGTGAAGTCGACCTGCAGTCATTATTCAACTGGTCACACTGTGCAACCTCATATGTGGAATCCTCGACAGGACAATCCTCAAACAAAACCTCCGATTCAAAGCCAACTTCTTCAAAGATTTGCTGCTGCGTAGGCTGGTTTTCAACTTCATCGATGATAAATGTGGTGTTTCCGATCGTTCTGTTGAGCGGAAAGATAGTTTAGTGTTTAATATATAGAGCGATTGTGTTAAACATTCAATTGAAGGTAGGGGTTACTGGGAAATCAAATATTTTCAGAAGATCTTTGGCGATTCGATGTCACATCGTTACGCTGCTATTTTAGCCAATGCAAAAAGGCCATGAAAACCAGGACCTTTACTCCGTATTGCGATTCGAAAAGCAAATCATTGGGGTTGGAATACTTGGCATTATGCAATTTTATTACTCCTTGTCGCCTTTCGAATCCCATTAAGTTACTAATCGTAATACAGAGAACATCCACAGAATAGGGTAATTCGATTTACAACCGTCTATAATTATATTACAGTGAGTCACAGTGAAAGTGAGCCACCACTTATTTGAAAATATTTGTTAAAATAACCTTTGTAAAAACTCCCTTACACCCTTTATTTCTTATTTAGTTTTAAAAGTAAGTATGTTTGCTTGCATTCTAACGGTATTTTTTGTTTTTGCTCGCAATCGAAGTAGGAGTAATAAAAAAAAACAAAAACAAGTGGGGCAACTCGCGTCACACTCAAAGTGAGCCACCTAATGTTGTTTCTTTTAAAATAACGGTATATCTATTTTCGGATATAAATTTTTGCTCGCATCTTATTGTTGGTTCATTAGTTGTGTATTAACAAGCAATAAGTGAAGATGGGTCGACAAACAAGTATTGAAATTAGAGAGTTAATAATTGAACTTCACAAAAAGGGAAAATCTCAAAGAGATATTGCAGAATATGTGAATAAAAGTCGAGGAACTGTCCAGCACATCATACATCGCTTTATTAGAGGGGGAAGAATAGTAAACAAGCAGAGGGAGAGCAAAAAAAAGGCGTTTTCGGAAAGAGATGAGGCATTTATTATACGGGAAATCAAGAAAAATCCTCATCTAAGTGCCCCAAAATTGACAGAGGTGGTTGAAAATCAATTAAATATCCACGTTAATCCCGAAACTGTAAGAAGGGTCCTCAGAAAGCACGGCTATAATGGACGAACGGCCAGAAACAAGCCTTTTATTAGCAATAAAAACCGTAAAAAACGGCTGGAGTTTGCGCGCAAATATGTTCATAAAGATATGCATTTCTGGCAAAAGGTATATAACGGTAGAATACACTTTTGAGGCTATAGTAATATTTTGTTTTAGGTTCTATTTACCGACGAAAGTAGATTTAACTTATTTGGCTCAGACGGTAAGAAGATGGTATGGAGGCAAAAGAACTCCGAGTTTCAGCAGCAAAACCTTACTCCCAGTATGAAGCACGGCGGTGGCTCTGTCATGGTTTGGGGCTGCATGGCAGGTGGTGGCACTGGAAATCTGCAACATATTCCAGGCATTATGAATAAATATGTTTATATAGACATCTTAAAGCAAAATGTTAAGCCAAGTGTTGAAAGACTAGGCATCGAAGGAGACTTTTATTTTTACCAGGACAATGATCCCAAGCATAAATCCTTTGTTGCGCGGGAATGGCTACTATATAATTGTCCCCATGTACTGGAAGTACCCCCACAATCTCCAGATTTAAATATAATAGAAAACTTGTGGGCTCGTCTTGACCAAAACGTGCGAAAACATAGTATTTCGTCGAAAAAGGGCCTTTTAGATGCCTCACAAGCGGAGTGGCATGCAATTCCATCAACATATACCTGCGGTTTGCTAGAATCAATGCCAAGACGTCTACCAGCAGTAATTTCTGCGAAAGGAGGCCCAACAAAATATTAATTTGTTATTTAAGTTAATTTTAGTTTAGTGCNTTTAAGTTAATTTTAGTTTAGGTGGCTCACTTTCACTGTGACATAGATTTATGAATTATTTTAGTTTTTGTTGATTTTTTTATAGTAAACAAAGGAAATATTTTATGTACGTGATGAATTACTGAAGCTTAATATTCAAACAATAAATGACCATAAAAGTTGTTTCAATCTGTGTTGTTTTTCATTATTTTTTCACATAATTCTGCTAACTAGATAGTGTGGCTCACTTTGACTGTGACTCACTGTATATCTTAGATTTGGTGTTCATGGCCTAATATGCATATATATATGTAGATTTGATTAGGTATTTAATCACTCACTGTCGAGGAGCTACGTGCCGCTGTAGGAAAGTCATCGCATCCATGTACTTCCAGTTACTAATGTCTTTCGCGGCACTGCCAGAAGCCCCTTTTCCTACGTTGACTTCTTTTACGTAGCGATCGCGGAGAGACCTCCACCTACCTTGGCATTGTTCCACTGTCATTTTAAATAATTATTTATAATGAAATCCTTTATATTTTATAAATTTCCATTTACCGCTGGCACCGGCAGTAGCCGCCACATTGTTCCATGCCTTTTCTTTGGCCAGCTTGTTGCGGTAACCCACAATTGATTTATCGAAGAGACATGGATGCATTTGTACAGCCTCGATTAAGTTGAATTCCATAGCGAACACAAATAATTCGATTTTATTTTAATTTCGCGCACTCGTTCGTGGAAATGGCGGGATGTAGAAGAATAGCGAAAATGGCGTTTGACATTTGTGTCGTACTTACCGTACGCCAAAAGTAGAGAGTAGAGTGACTTTCGTCCGGTACGGCAACTCATACGTCGCCTATCTGACGCTCTCTATGCAAACACACACAGTCTACTTAACTGTCTGCTTCATCCTTGAGCGGAACGTACGCAAAGTACCCATTCTGACGGGGCCTTTAGGTTGGCCTGTTAGTAATGTAAATTTTCAATACTTTAAAGTATCGATCGATACTCGATACTGTGGAAACAAGTATCGAATAAATGTATACGATACTCGATACTTTTACATTATTCCGTTAAAAATCCCTTATACCAAAACCGACAAAAATCTTATGACTTTTATCCTTATATTCTGACGCATAGCGACTCTGTTTTGGTAAAAATGTTTTCACTCGAAAACATTGCATAGAAACTACTGAACTGCTGTTGAAGTCTATTGTTACACTTATACTTACCATAAATAATTTTTAACTATTTCAGCTATTTGGGGATATATTTTTCCTATTCTTTCCACCACGCGAGCGGATCTCGATGTCTCTCCAATAAATATTCTTAAATATATTGATTACCCTCGACTATGGCAGACGCTAAAAAACTTTTGTGAGCTTCCTTAGATTTTTGATCAAAATCACTCCAAAGAGAATTGCCGTTTGTTTGATCCACATTGTGATTATACACTGCTCTTCAACCATTCTCCATTTAAACATTGTAAATTTTGAAACCCGTTACTCTGCTTTGGCAACGCTTGTTATGAAAATATATTTTAACGATGAAATTTGAGTATCGGCATAATTTTTTCAATACTCATCGAATACTCAAATCGCCCAACCGTTTCAAATACATACTATTCGTTACTCGATAATTTTCACTTCACTAACCCGTATCGTTTCATCCCTATTCGCAAGATGTCGATCGATTGGGTGCTGCGGTCGATTTTTCAATCTAATTTAATTCGGCATACTAATCCCTAAACTAAATTTAACGTTTAATATTAAGAAGTTAAATAAAGAAGCAACTGACTGATTTGGAATAAATTGGTACGCGAGCATCACCTTTAAAAAGGATAGTCGGCTTTGAAGCGCGTGAAATAAAAGGATTTGGGCGCAGCTCCAATCCCAAAAGTGGGAAAATCGGTGTCGATTTGATTGTGTTACAGAAAAGGGCGTCGAAAACTGTTCGTCAAAACTCAAAAATTCGCAAATGTTAGTGCATAACTATATAACAAAAACTAAACGCGTACTTCTTTTTAAAGATTAATTTATAGTGGAATTTCGGTCGAATGTACACAATGCAGTTCGAATAATGTGATAATACATACATATGTGCATACATATGTAAGTATATTCTTTGTTTTTTGTGAGTTTGCGTCTGATTAACATAAGTGTTTTTAGAAAACGAAAATAAATTGCAAGATGGAAATGGTTGTCGAAGAGCCCGATAACAATTTCGGCTTCCCTGAAGCAGGGACATGGAACAATACGAGCCATATACCTTTGGAAAATATGAAAATTGATGCGCCGATGGTACGTAAACAAATTGTAAATTAGTTTATAGTTCAGCGGGAAAATATTTGGGTAATGTCTAGTTATTTTACAATGATTTTGTGGGGAAAATTTTAGTAAACGGACGGCACCCTACGGGACAACTGAGTGATCACTGATGAATCATCTGAGTATCAGCCTTGGAGTATTAACCCCTCAGATTATACATCAGGTTTCTACAGCGGTTTTGAAAAATCTGATGGATACTTTCCTGTAGGTGTGATTTTGCCTCTCATTTTAACATGTGGGTTTTAGCCGTATTTGTAAATATTAGCAACATATGTTTGCACTACTCACTCGCCTTATTTAATCAACTCAGCTCGTATGGAAAGATTCCTCAGATCTTACCAATAAGAGCTGATGGACAATTTTGTCAGGTATTAACCATCATAACTGATACAATACTCACTAAGATCTGATGACTCAGTCTGATGTATAAATCAGTCAGATCTGATCAATCAAAGCTGATGTAAATAATAGTCACGTATGATTAATCAAATTGATGTATAAATCAATCAGCCCTGATTAATCATAACTGATGCAATAAGTAGTCAAGTCTGATTCATCAGATTGATGTATAAATCAATCAGATCAAAAAACTATTTTAAATTTTTTTCATATTTCTGTGTATTTTCACATACAAAAATATTTAAATAACTTATAAATAACTACACACATGTGTAAAAGAACTTTATTTCGAAAGACAACGACAGTATGCTAATAGCCTTATTCATAAAAAATAAAATAGCTCCATGGTGTGTGTGTATTAGTTTCCGTCAGGTTTGTCTAGTAGGGCAATGTCTAGAAAAAGGGGGGATGAGGGGAGGGGGTAGAATAGGTCCCCCTGATCTCAAAAATACCCCCTTTTTTTCTAGCAACCCTATAGTTCTTATATAATTTATTTTATTTATTTATTTAAACTACATATACAAATAAATTTATACAATATGGAATGGTGCCGAGTAACAAGACTATTAGCACCGGTTTAATTTAAAACATAGTGAGGAAGTACAGTGATTATTCTAATTAGTTTGATTTATTAGACTTATATGTATTTAGATGTCTTCAAGGACGCATTTTTGCAACAGCGCTCTACGTATTTCAGAATATGTTTCGGCTTTACTACAGTCCAATAATTCATGCAACGGTTTAACAGAACGAGTCTCTGGGCATTCTTTAAAAATATGTTCCACGGTGAGGTCAGAGCGGCATGTGCTACATTGGAATACCTGCTCCCTTGTGAATAGATTTTTAGTTGTAAACCGAGTTACCCCAACTCTGATACGTGCAATCGCGATACTGTTGTCGGGAGTAAACATGATTGTATTTAGGTCGTGTTATTGTTTTGTTGCATTTAGTAAAAAAGTGGTTGGACAAGTTCCATTTCTCCTTATAATTCTCCATTTTAGTACCTTTTTTTTAGTACAAGCTAAAGGTAATGTATATAAGGGTGGAACTTCAGCAACTAGCGGTAGTGTTAGTGCCTCCTTAGCTAGACGGTCAGCGTACTCGTTTCCAGAGATTCCACAGTGTCCAGGTACCCACAATATGCTGATTGTTTTACGAATTTTGAGCCCATTGAATACAAATTTAAAGTTGTTTGCTTCGGTGTTACGTAAAGATTGGATGACGCTGAGGCTGTCTGAGCATATAAGGGCTTTATTATTTTCAAGACTTGCCATTCTAACTGCTGAACGTAGAGCACACAGCTCGCTATGAAATATGCCAGCATGTGTTGGAAGTAGCGCCTGTTTCTCAATTTCAAAGTTAGTGCCACTTGTTTGTTTAACGACAGCGTAAGTTGAAACTCCTTCAGAAAAGGATCCGTCCGTATAATAAATTGTGTCAGGGGCAAATTGGCACTGGCATTGATAAGAGACGCATTTCTTGCTACAAGCTCGTTAAAAAAGAGTCAGATCTCGAATCACTAACACACGTGAATTTTAAGCTTGGGGTCTGCGCCCACAACTTCGATAATCTGTTGAGGCCTGAGTTGTGGCCAGCAAATGTTTCTGTTCGGCCGTTCCGTTTTTTTCAAAAATTGTCGCAACAAATGCAACTGAAGTAGCTCATGCGCGCTGGCGTAGTTGTTTATTATCAGAATCAGCAGACACTACAAAGCCAGTCGACAGCACTACCAGTGTGGTTGCACATAGTAAAATCAAAATTTATTTTCAAAATGTTTCTGGAATGAGAACTAAAGCTGATGTAGTCCGCAGATTGAGCTCACATTTGGATTTTGACATATTCGTAATCGTCGAAAGCTGGTTAACACCTAATTTCTTTGACTCTGAATTCTTCGATCCCGATCTATATAACGTTTATCGCAAGGACCGCGATGAAATCAAGTCGGGCCTGTCCAGAGGCGGTGGAGTGCTTATAGCAGTTCAGCGTAGATTGTGCTCGTCGATGGTTCATCTTCAAAATAATGATTCTATCCTCGAGCAGTTGTGCGTGAATGTTCGGAGTTCCTCTGAACTTCTCTTTGTATGTGTCTCTTATATTCCACCG
>NW_016163955.1:0-2946 GCF_001687245.7 Rhagoletis zephyria | reverse complement strand
GCTCCTGTTTTGCTTGCCCACCTTGCCATGCGTTGATCTACTGATTTTAATGCTTGTTCAACTTGGATTGGTTTCCCGGACGCTAGTACGAAAACATTGTCGGCATAAAGTGAGATGAAATCAACTCCCTCTAGGCTCCTCAAGGCTCGAATTAAGGTGTTGGCGTAGGCAACGTATAGTACGACAGATAATGATGAACCTTGCGGTATCCCGTTATCCAATTTGCATTTGTCCGAAAAATAGCCATCGACACGTACTGTTACCGTACGGTTAACAAGGAAGGACCGTATCAGTTTTAACATCCAGGTTGGAACGTTCCATATGCGTAACTCCTCGATAACATAAGTAAGCACGACTCGATCGAATGCCCTTTCCAGGTCTTCAGATAAAATCAGACAATGGTTTCTACCTTCTAGACGTTCTTTGATTTTTGATTCTAGGCCATGACAGAGGGTGTGAACACCGTACTCTGGTACAAATGCATGCTGCTCTGGAAAAATGTGGCCCTTGCCGTATTGCCAAAGTCTTTTAGCGAGTACTTTCTCCAGTACTTTGGATACCACAGTAATTAAGCATATAGGGCGATGTCCTTCGAGCGTGTTTGGAGCTTTGTCCGGCTTAGAAATAGGTACAAGGATAGCATGTTTCCACTCATGGGGATAGGTGCCTATGCGAAGGATATTGTTGTAAAGTTGACATAGTCTCAAGGTCAATGGGCGAATGTTTTATCATTGTATACGTGATTTTGTCTTTACTCGGAGTAGAGCCTCCTGCTTTTCCATTTAGAACAGTGTTAATTTCGGTCAACGTTATAGGATCTATAGTTCCCTGGGAACCGCTCGATGTAATAACAAACTCTCTTTTTTGTTCTATAATTTTGTTTTGGAATGATTGATCGGATCCAATTGAACTCCAAAATTTGGCAAAGGCGTTTGCAATATCCCTAGGGTGAGTAACTGTGGATGTGTCTGTAATAAGGGATGGAAAATTCGAAATACGTGTACATCTAATTTTTTTCACATTTTCCCATAGGCATCGAATATTCATTGTAGGGTTAAGGGAATTAACGAATTTTTCCCAAGTCAGCCGTTTAGCGTGCTTACACTCCCTTCTTACTTTAGCGCTGGTTTGTTTGTAGTGTATTAAATGTGTCATTGTTCTCTCTCTTCGAAATTGTTTCCAGGCCGGATTTTTTTCACGTATGAGATTAGCAATTTCTGTGTTAAACCATGCTGGGCTATTATTTCGGTTGTTTTCATTATTCCGCGTAATTGGTATCGATTCATTTGCTGCTTTACGAATAATTTTTTTGATTAGGGCTGCCTCTCTATTAACATTAATAGAACAAGTAATTTGTGCAGAATATGAGTTTGCCTTGAGAGAAAACATTTGCCAGTTCGCTTTCGTGTCAAGAAACTTTGAGATAAACTGTTTTTTGTTGCAGGTGTCATGATTTGTTATCATTATTGAGAAGTGGTCCCAAGTTTCTGGTGGGAGACATGTCCATTTCAAGGAACCACTTAGATTTGGGCTGGTCATGGAAACATCCACTGCCGTAAGCGTCCCTCTGGTATTTAGAAGCGTTGGTGAGCTATCATTAAGAATTACTAGTTCCCGGTCGTTACAAAAATTTTCCCAGATCGTTCCGGTTCTGGAGGTACTAGACGAGCCCCATAATGTATTGTGCGCATTTAGATCTCCACATATTATTTGATGACCTTCCTTTCTACCAGTTTGTGCGTTTGGCTGATTGTTAAATATCTCTTCCACCATATCCGTTGTTAAGCTGACATCTGTTTCTTTGTAAATATTAGTTACATACAGGTTCGTTCCATTATTTATTGTGATTGTTTGGTGTAATAGATTATTTTGCGATGCTTCATATTGAGTAACGTTCATATTGTATTTAACGAATATTGCGATTCCAGATTTTGAAGACTACACCATCTTTATTGTGGAAAAATACTCTGTAACCTGGTAGGAATAACATGTTTCTATTTTTTTGCACATTGTGCGTTTCTTGGAGCAGGATAATATCAGGGTTGTGTTTGTGGATTAAACGTTCAAGCCCAAATTTATTGTTCACAAAGCCTTGGATATTCCATTGCAAAAGTTTTATATTTGTTACAACGTCCATGTGAATATTTAATTATTTTTATTTTCTTTGATGTGCAATGTTTTTTTATAGGAATTTGGTGAGATAATTGCTTTAATTTCTGGATATTTCTTAAACAAATGAGATGTGGGTGATATTGATGCACTTTGTGGCAAATATGTTTGGGATGCTAAGGAAGTTAGATCAACCATTTCGGAATTTGTTTCCTCCGTATAAGTTGCATTGTTGACAGCTGTTTCATTGATTTGTTTTGTTTGATTATTTAAAATATTTGGTTGAACGTTCGGATTTTCATTTATCTCATTTATATTGATGCAAGATTCACTATTTGTTTTACATTCTATTGTTGTTTTTGTGGTTGATTTTTGTGGATGTAGATCATGAGCGGATGAATTGATTGTTGTTCTTGTTGTTGTTTGATTGGGTGGGTTTTTGGTAATTTCGGAAAAAGTTTTCCGCTTTTGATTATATCGTCGGTCCCTACGAAGAGTAGCACATTTCACTATTCGCGTGGAAGACTAGCACATTTCACTATTAGCGTGGAAGACTAGCACATTTCATTATCCGCGTCGAAAAGTAGCACATTTCAAATTTTTGCGTGGAAGAGTAGCACATTTCATTATTTGCGTAGAAGACTAGCACATTTCAGATTTTTGCGTGGAAGACTAGCACATGTCAGAATTTTGCGTGGAAGAGTAGCACACTTCAGATTTTTGCGTGGAAGAGTAGCACATTTCAGATTTTTGCGCGGAAGAGTAGCATATTTCACTATTTGCGTGGAAGACTAGCACATTTCAGATTTTTGCGTGGAAGACTAGCACATTTCAGAT